>NC_043011.1:7642000-7652000 GCF_006345805.1 Octopus sinensis | reverse complement strand
TATATATATATATTATATATATATATATATATATATATATAGGCATAGATGTATATATAAATTATATATATATATGTATGTGTGTATTTGTATATATATATATGTATATATATATATATATGTATATATATACATATATATATATATTCATATATATATATTCATATATATATATATATATATATATATATATATATATTATAATATATATATTATATATATATGTATATATATATAGGCATAAATGTATATATTATAGGCATAAATGTAAACACATATATGTGAATATATATGCAAGTTTCTTTGTGTCTGTGTTTGTTACCCGCAAACGCTTAAGAACCGGTGCTGGTGTGTTTGCGTCCCCGCAGCTTAGCAGTTCGGCAAAAGAGGATTATTAAAATAAATACTAAACTTTAAAAAAAAATTAACACAAGTACTGGGGTCGATTCATTTGACTAAAAATTCTCCAAGGCGGTGCCCCAGCATGACCACGTATTTCATTTTTATGAACCAAACTCTGAAGAAAGATATTCTTTATCTGCCATAACTTTCGATAGAACCTCTCTATTACTTCTCACCAAAAATACAATTCCTGAAAATTGACAGAAAGAAACGTAAGAGGATGAGTCATTCATGCCTTTCTGAAGGCACATTACCAACATAGATCATATGAACCTGTCACAACCTGGTATTGAAACTGTGGTGATTGAATCATCTCATCAGCTTCCACCACAAAATCCGTGCTTCGTATAGGTTTATACCTATGTTTTTTACGCAGAAACAACGTTTTGGGACTGACAGAGAGGGATTTGTTTAAGTCAAGCATTTGTGATGTTCATGCCTTTCCGTCTGGTCATTTATTGCTCCGGGAGATGCGAAACCGCACCTCAGATTTGACGGATCAAAAGTCTAAGTTATTCTCAACACAAACTTGTTATAATTTATTAGGAATTCGCAGAAACAAGAAACTTGGTCATCGTTGCCAAATATTCTTCAGTGAGACGGAAATTATAAATGTACAATTCTTCGATTTGGAGTCTTTCACCAACTTTTTTTCCCGAAAATAAACCTCAAAGCATGAAAATAGATTTACCACATTTACTCGTGTATAAGTCGCATTCCTAATTTACTGAAATTTTTTCCCTTTCATAGTTTTAGCTTTACCCCGAGTATGAATATCAGTCCAGTTTAATTTTTTTTTTGCTTTGTTTTTCGCTTAAGACCAAATATAAAATAATGCAACTTATACACAAGTAAATAAGTAGTAAACAAACAATATATATATATATATATATATATATATATAGTAATTAAAGGTTTAGCAACGATTTTGAATGGGGCTTTTACATGCCGAACTCTACTTGGTGAAATTAATGATTATTTCTAAATGAATTAATTTCACCCTTTATTATTGATATATATATATATATACATGTGTGTGTATATTTATGCATGTATGTATGTATGTATGTGTGTTGATGTCTCATTAAGTGCAATTAAGCCGTACACTTAACCATCGACTTCCCAATTTTAACTAAACTAAACCAAAACTCCAAAACCACGGATAACCCTGAATAACTAAGAAGTAAACGGTTCGTATTTTTGTAAAGATAAGGAAACAAGAAAACTCAGTGTCTGACAAAATTGTTCATTTATAACTAAAAGGGAAAATAAAGAGACTGACGTAGATATCTAACTGGTTATAAAACATAATTAAAGTTCTAATTAAAAAATAAACTTATAAATCATTGCCTTCAACATTAAAAAAAAAAGATAGTAATTATGTTTGATTAAAAGAAAATTCGAATTTAGAAATCTTTTATATTGTATCATTATGGATATATATATATATATATATATATATATGTATGTATGTATGTATGTATATATACTTGTATGTATGTATACTTGTATGTATGTATACTTGTATATACATGTATAAATGTTGATGCAAATATACACATATATATATATACACGTACACACATGTATCTATGTATCATGTGTCCATTTATTTCTATCTTTCTTTTATCCGCCTTCATCGCTTTTCTCAGCTTCACATGGTGAAAGTTGAATAAGCTCTTGTTTTTTTTTTTCTTCTGGTCCTCAAAATAGGGCAGAATTTAAGTGAATCAAAAACTATCGGTTGCCAAGTCCTAGCTTACTGTCATATGGTAATTACCAGTGGATTTTTGTGAGCCATATAGTTAGCTTCTGGTTTATATTTCGAGGCGTATTTTTTGTTCTAGGCCCGATTCCCTAAGTGAATGAGAGCCAGTTATAGTATTCAGCTGTTCGGGCGTACTGGGCGCCAGACTTCATTCACGGATGGGAAAAAAAAGCGTGGAGCAACTGAACGTGCCGATAATGTGCACTCGAATAACATCCAGACTGCCACGTCTAACTATGCACTTAAATCACGAGTGCATACAAACCTTGACATACATTTGGGGCTTGTTCAAACAATGTTGAATTCATAACATGCCACCAGGGTTTGCGGCCCATCAAGCTTAGCCACTCATACAATCTGTCCTACAAAAACCGATTCAATCAGAGCAACTAGATTCTAACACAACACGCATCTACTTGAATACGAAATAAGAGAATTGTGTAGGAATTTAAACCTACTCAGAGACACTATAACTATTTAGGGCTTTGAATTTTTTGCATACAAATTGATAGAAGGTGAAATACTTATACTACGGTTATGTTAAATTATAACGTGCTACAGAAGCGTTAATATTTCCGTTGTTTTTTTTAATTTAGCTAATTCTGCAAATGATGGAGCAAGGAATAGTGTTTAAGGAAGAAAGCAGAGTAATATTTTTGGTCATTTAAAAAAAAAAATTGCTGAAACAAGAACTGTAGAGTTGAATGAAAAAATATCCGCTTATGTATATATTAACATACACATATGTGTATATATGTTGCTATATAGACATGTGTGCAGATGTATTTGATATTATAAGCAAGAAATGAAATTCATTTTGGGACAAATTTTCGGAAGTAAAATTCCACCATTATTCATAATTTTTTATATATATATTTTTTTTTTCACCACAAAAGTTAGTTATCTGACGTGCTTCCTGCTGGAATAAAATTCTCAAATTATTTACAGAATATGGAGAAAAGAATATATTGCATCAGGAATTTAAAGATGTGAATAAAAGTGATCATATTTGGGGTGAATTTTCGAGGAAACAAATTTAGAAAAACATTTTTTTCCGTTAAAGACAACAAACACATTTAATTTCAAAAAACGAAAAAAAAAGTAGGGAAAAAAAGAGAAACTTTTTCAAAATTTCAACAAACAATATTTTGCATTTGTAAAATAATAATCGAAATATTTAACAACAATACCATAAAATTATACGGAAATTTTTTAAAAAGAAAAAAATTTATAAACGGAAAAAATTCCCTTGCGGTTTTGATAGATGCTTGAACAGGTCATAAGGTAACGGTGAGGTTTCTAGGCGGAGGCAAAGAGATCGCGAGAGAAAGAGTAAGGCACCTATGAACACTTACGTTAGTGCTACTCTATCCCCGAGGCAGTCTCAAATTTTGTATCGGACGCTTTCGTAACCAAAACACTTACCAGTTCTCCATTTAGTTGAAAAATTCTAAATCCGCACTGGGTAGGAATTCCATGAAGACATTGAACAGCTTATCCACAGTTGCGCAACCCCGTCTACGTAACGGCTGGTGGAGATCTTCCCTTTCCCATGCAAGAGAACGAACAATCAAGAACGTTCACAACACTAAAACCAATTGCATTTGAGAAAGAAAGGCTATCAGTAGCCGTTATATAGACACTGTCACACAATACACTTGCTTTTAAAACTTTTTTTTCATTTCCATCCCCCCGACGAAGACAGCTGCTAAGCCGTCAAAAATTTGAGAATGTTTTGGTCTATAGTTTTTGGAAGTGCATTGTAGCTGGCTGCAGTTCTTTTGTCAGCGTTTCAACTCTTCTGGATTTTACCAACATAATTTCTTGTCCGCGCCGAGGCTAGTAAAGCTGCCTCCGGTTGGATGGAGAGTTGAGAAATGGGCAATCGCAGGCCTCCTGAGGGCCCATTCGCTCCGAATAGCCAAAGAATTCTTTGTAGCACTCTATTCGAGTGATTTCACTATTCTTTAATTTTATGGAAAGGTCCTAAACCCATTTTGTTCAAGTGTGGGAAAGAAACACAGTCGACGATGGGGATTCACGGAGTCAGACTCACAGAGAACAGTGAACAAGCAACCTTATCGAGTGCCCAGTATGATAAGATTTTTTTATATTTTTTCCCCACTTCTGTTGTAAAGCCGCTACCCACTACTGCGCCTTTATATCCCGTACCCGCTTAACCATTGCTAATTTCTTGCCAAACTCTCCCGCCGAATTTTTACCCTCATCTTTTTCCCACCGGCGAGTTCCAAGTAGCTTGAAAACTACATCATTTTATGATTTCGCTTAGTTTATTTCCATTACCTAAATGATCTTAATTCGAAATATATGCTGAAAAAGAAAAGCATATTTTAATCAGATAAGAATATTTCAACACAGCATGCAAATCACAGTTTGTGTACTCGATTGGTGCGGCGCTTTACGACCATCATTTCCTCCACTCATAAAACCCGCCAGAGGAACATTTTAAAACAGCGAAGGTAAGGGAGATAACTATCACTAAATTTGAGGGTTCGAGTTTGCCGGGTTAAAAAAAAATTCCATCTCTCTCCCTGCTCTGAAACCTTTTGTCGCCAGGAGGAATGGGATGCAATAATAGTCCTAATATGGATAAAGATTAATGCAACAATTCTGTAAACCTTTCGAAATGTGGTAGTGGAATGCGCTCTGCTAGACGAAGTACTTCGGAATGAGAGATAGTTTTTAAAAAGCGCCGTATGTGATATCACAAAGTTACTGTGTCACTCATCACAGAGCCACATTCACTTGAGTTGCCACTTTCACATTCCACTGAATGCTGTGAGAATGGGAGGGCAATTATAATAGAATTTCGGTTTTTTTCTTCTTTTTTTACTTTTTTTATTATTATTCTTTTTTATACTCTCATTCGACGGATCTTCAAACTGCCTATTGCTTACTCAAACCATGTGAACTTTGTAAAAACTTCTTCCAAATATATTAAGGAGATGACAGATCATAATAGCAATTCTCTCTTTTTTCTCTCGAATCGGTCGTTTAGTTGTTATAAAACTCCGATCCATAAACGGCAAAAAATGCATTTAAAATAGAAAACTTTCGAATTTTTTTTTTAAATATCCATTCTTTTCTCAAATATATCTTCAATTATCGATTGATATCTTCGATTATATTTAACAAGTATTAATCGATAACTAATTATAATACTTTAATCATAACTAAATTTATAATCTCGAGCAATCTATGCCACATTTACTCTGATTTTTTTTTGTTTTTTTTGAGAATTTTTCCTTCTGTTTTTCTTTCTGTTTTAATTATTAGTAATATTATTATCATTATCTCTCATTTTTAGCTCAAGATTTCTGAAATGCTATTATCTATAATCCAAACTTAAGACTTCCTCTACGAGAGAGAGAGAGAGAAAAAAAAAAGTTTTAGTTGAGGTGTCAAAAGAATACCATTTTTTTTTGTGGTCAAAAAAAAAAGTTTACTTTCTAAACTCCACCCCACCCACCCCATACCTGCGGCCCTACCCCTATGTCGATAGCAAAGTTTTCCAAACATTCGATTTGACGGGACAGGAGAAGCTTTCTCTCTCGCTCACTCCCTCATGCACGCACTCACGCACGCACGCACGCACTACCCACATGAAGAAAAAACAAAAACAAGAAATGATAAATAAATAAATAAATAAATAAATAAAAAGCATGGGACCACGGGGTGGAGGTACAAGGGAACTAACCTAGCATTTTACTTTTATTTCGTCTTGAGAAACTTCCCCTCTTCTTTTTTTCTTCTTCTTATTTTTGCTTTGTATACGCATTTAATTAGCAAATAAACCCAAGTGTGTGAAGCGATATTGTGTGTGTGTGTGTGTGTGTGTGTGTTTTGTGTTTGTAAGATGTCAAACGCAGTAGTAGGGGTTTGGCGTTCGAGTGTTACCAAATACAAAAGGGGGTTTTACTGTCGATTCTGTGTGGAAAGCGACACAGATGGTATGAGGCGAACCATTTTGATCCCTCGATCACATGTGCTGGTCAGCCGTTTTCTTAGACGGGGGCTTTGTGGTACTACAACCACATTAAATGTTCAAGTGCGTTTTTGAAAAGGTAAACGCCAATTTCCTTTTTTACTCTTTTGTAAACTCTATCTAAGGAATGGGCACCACGGTGGCGGGGAAGGATGGTGTGGAGGGCGGTCGAGGTGGGGGGAGGGGGGCTCCGGACTATCTCCAAGATCTCGACGCTATAACATTGCACGTGCTTGTTTGATTTCAGCATTTTTTACATAGAGGGGGGGAGGGTGGACCATGTGTGGTAAAGTGACAAAACAGTAAAAAAGTAGAAATTACTTATTGTTTTATTATTGTTGATGTAGTTGTTGTTGTTGTTGTTATTTTACTTTTTAAAGTAAATAACAATTTTCCAACACTACGTAGACAATGTATTTTTAAAATGGATGCAGAAAGGACCGCTTCGGACAGCTCAAAGCTTACAGGGGGGCACGTGCGAAAAAAAACGATTTCTTAGACACCGTGTGGGGTGGATACTTACCACAATAAAATTTCGAGCAGACTTTTTTTCTTTTCGTTTTTTATTTTTTCTTCTAAAACTTACGATTTCTATTCAGAAATTACAGACAATATCTGCAGAATGGACGCGAAGATGAATAAGAATAAAAAAATTAAAATAAAAACTAACAGAGGCTAGCCCAGCATCTTTTAGGACGAGCGGGGCACGTGCAAACCAACTCACTTTCGTTGGCCACGCTGTGTGGTACAAGTTAGTGACAATAAAAAAAAATAGACAGCGTGTTTCTAAAAGGAACACAGATTTTCTCATTATATCAGTTTTTGTCGAGTACACAAAGACAAAGATATATCATGAAACAAGCTTTGTAAACTGAAAGAAAGACCTTTCAAAAGTTATGGCGATTTGAGAATGTGTTCTTGCGTCTAGCATTTTTTTCCCCTTTCTAAAATTTTTCTTTTTATTTATTTTACATTTTTCCTTCATCTCTTTTCCTTTTTCTTTTTTATTCTTCCCTGATTTTCCTTTCTCTCCTTCATCACACGAAGACAAGTCACGGATAAATCAACACAAAGCAAACGATACCCCAGCTGGGGCTTTGCCTTGATTATTTTTTGACAACAACCGAAATGTCGCATTAGAAAGTCTCTATTCCAAACAGCTTTGTCTTGTGCTTGGTCAATTTACTGTGAATCTACTGCCGTGTTTCTTTGCGCATCTACCGGAACCGATCTTCTTTTGTGCATGCAACCTTACAGCTGCAAGCCAAGTCAATTTTCTTCCTGATTAACATACATCAAGTGGGTTCATTCCAGCTACTATACATGTGACGAGCACCAACTGTTGTAGCAGCACTCATCTCTTTTACATTTTATTTTATTCGATTTTTTTCTTCCCCCAGCTTCTCCTTCTCCCCCTTCTACTCGGACCACAGTGAAAGCGAATATAATACCCCCAACTCCAAATCCTGCTGCGACCAACAGGAGAGCTTGGCCCCCCTCATTTGATTGTAGGACGCGGCAGGGGGCTGAGGACGGCTGATTAAAGAGTCATACAAGCAAGGTGTTGTTTCATGCTAAATCTAACCCTTTCAATCTGCCCAAAAGGCGCAATAAACAAAAAATATATTTTTTTTAATCCATATTTCATCCATATGGAATAGGCTCAATTGTTATTTTGTTTATTTTTTTTCTCTCTTCCTTTATTCTATTCTTTCACAAATTTTCTTAGCAAATCTTTTAGCCCGGCTTGTTGATTCTGCTGGAGCTAATGTTCAATTCATTGCTTCTGTGGTTTCTTAGTAACAAAGAAGATTGTAATATATTTTAATATTAATCTGCTGTAACGTTAGTATAATATTCTAGTTAGCAAATAACTAGCCAAGACATTTTAAAACAAAGAAAAGACTCGAACAATGGCGATCTGCCACAGCTCTGGATCAGTCATATTTTCTGTTCTAACTACAACGTTTGAAATAAAACGTTTAATTCTTCAGTGTTACATTATTGAAATAACAGTTTTTGTTCTGGAAAACCGAAACTTGTAAGAAATTTTAATTTAGAAATTTAATAATTACGAATTTGTGTGTTTTCTGTGCGTTTTATTACTATTATTATTTTCTTTGTCATATCTATTATGATATTTCATAAATATATCAGACTCGCTCTTCTTGGCAAAAATGTCTATAATTTTGGAGATTTTAATAAAAGTAATTAAAGAAATTTACACATGAAAAAGAAGAGTTTTATAAGAACAATTATCCTTTAATAAGGTAGTAATTAAATTAATAATAATAATTATTATATGAACTAATTAAGTTATTGAAATTGTTTAACTTTTGAGAGAATTAACTAGAATTAATTTATTTTCTGTAGTAAATATTTCATAGATTAGTTGAAAAAAAATTAAACTTTTGTGAAGTTAAAATAGAAATTGAAGTTTTAATGCTGATTTCATTATGGAGAGTATCGGGGAAGTGAAATTTTAATTTTTAAATCCATTGATACTCACTTCTTAACTAGTTTCTGCTTAAACTTTACAATATTAATATATATGAAATATGTTAAATTTTGTATAATTTATCCAGTGTTTATCATAGATAATAAATTTTATCGAAAAATCTATTTAAAAATTGAATGTTTTGACCAGAAAAACTCGCAAAACTTTCGGGTAAAACTCGTGTTTTGTGGAGTTTTTTTCTGAACTTTACATCAAAGTTTTCTTACTCTTGCTAAATAGTCTCTGTGATTTATCTCCCCTTGAACTTCTGGAGGCTTTGTTAGACGGTGCTTCCCGTTTTTTTCTCCATTTAGAAGATGTGTTCTGCTTGACCGAGGATAGCCGCACTCCGGATATTTTCCTATCGACCTGGATCCTGGTCGAACTTATCAGATCGCTTTCTAAAAACTCAAATATATTTATACATAATGTTTATTTTTAAAAATACTTTTAAAAGTTTTATTTTATTCTGAAAAATATTTGTATAATAGACAAAAATACCTCAGTTCAGTAACAGAAAGATTTAAAATGTTATTCGCGGTTTTCCCATCATGACTGGACATCGCACAAAACCTTTCATTTTTAGTTAAACAACATTTGTTGGTCATATGGAACAACTTTATAGTAGATTTGGTGTTTGTATTTTACTTACTATATAGATGCGGTTAGTTGAATTTGTAGTTCTATGTACATAAATCATAGATTAGACAGCCGGCTGACCTCTCACTGTAAGGGTTTTAAGCTAGAGTCGGCGTCATTTTTAGGGAAGGGCGCAGTCTATCTACGAAAAATCTGTTGTAACTTCTCATAACTTTAATAAAAATATTAGTATTTAAACAAACTAAATGCGTTTAATTAAAATGATTTAAATTAATTGAAATTAAAATACATTTTTTTTTTTAAGAAAGAAACCGAATTTAATAGTCTTTAAATTTCAAGGAGATACTTTCGGAAGAAGCTTAAATAATTCGGTACCCCTAAAATTTATTACGAATTTATTACAATTGCAGCTCTCGGAGATTTTTTTTCTTTTTTTTTTTTTTTGGATAAGAAGTGGTTAACTTTTATAAATCCAAGTAAAATTATTTCTATTTTCAGTTATTTATTTAAAAAGATAAAATCACTTCAGAAAGTGTTCGAAATTAAGACCTACATTTTCTAGCTTTCAAATTTTATTAAAGATATTTCTAAGCAAAATATAAGCGCAAAAAAATGTTTTCTCGTTTTTACATGGCAGATAGTGAAAGGAGTAAGGAATATTTGTATATATTGCTTAAATGAAAAAAGTTTTCATTAAAAATAAGAGAATGATTGAGTGAAAACATAG
>NC_043011.1:7634500-7637000 GCF_006345805.1 Octopus sinensis | reverse complement strand
ATCATGAATGCACCTCCCTAACCGCTTGACCGTGCGTCTTCACGCCCCACGTCCTTTACAGTGTTTTATTTTGTGGAACCAAACGGAAAGAAATCATATAACGTTGAAGAAATCAGTTTGTTAACGACTCGGTTTCACAGCATTTAATATTGGTTTCAAGTTCTGGCGCAAGGCCAACAGTTTCGGGAGAGAGGATCAGTCAAGGACATCTACCCCCGTGTTCAACTGGTACTTATTTTATTGACTCCGAAAGGATGAAAAATAAAGTCGATCTCGGCGGAATTTGCACTCAAAACGTAAAGGCAGACGAAATACTGCAAAGCATTTTGCATGATATGCTAACGATTCTGGTCAACTCGCCGTCCTTCCACAGCCCTTAATATCGGTGACCATTACGGTTGAAAACCACCATAAAATCCAATTCCTACCGCAGTATGGTGACTTGTTGCGCCCTAGTGACCCTGAGAGCTATGCTAGTGGGACACAAGTTCCTGGTAGGACCCCCATGCTGGACAGATCAAAAGATAGAGGCCAGATTCATGTGGAACATCTCTTCCCAGGGTTAAAAATGGGTTTTCATAGGGCCTACACGCTAGCAAGGTTACAAAAGCATCGATAACAATTTAGAACCACAAAGATCTGAGGTAGGCAAGCATTTCCTCATGGAAACATATGATGCAGTGCAGGAAAATTTGAAAGGATGGATGGGTCACGCGTTAAGGAAACCAACACCCTGCATTACACGTCCTGCACCCACAAGGGAGGCGCAAGAGAGGACACCCTAAAAATAGCTGGTGGTGGGATACTGAAATAGAGCTGAGAAAGCAAGAATTCAACTGGAGAGAATCAGAAAAGACAGCCTAAAGTGGACGGCAGTGACCATAGGGAGCGAGGGCTTCATATTCATGTTTGTAACCCTTCATGATGGTAGCATCGTAATATTGGTAACCTTTACCGTTTAATTAGGCTACCACAGAGACCTGTCTGTTTGTTACTGGCCATCCATGTTCACAATGGCTTGTAGGAAGTACAGACTTTAATGACAGACCAAGTCAGCTCTGACATTTATATATGTGAGTCTTGGTCAGCGGAAAACAACAACACTGAGGACAGTTTCAGGTTTTCATCAGACAAGGCCAAATAATTTTCCTCCATCCTCCACATATCTCTTTATAGACTGGACTTTACTAAAAGGACCCAAATGTCATGTGGTGTTATTTAAGGTACCGACGGATTAAGTGTATGTAATAAGAAGTGCAATCCGGCGGAGGGGCTGCTACACAGTTCCCCTCACAGTGACCCACATGAAACCACCATCTGGTTTTAGGTTTAGACTTTACGCGTTTCTTCCAAAACTTTCCAAACAAATTTCAGTACAACGGTTAAAACTACACAGGGATCAAAAACAATTAGTGAATACATATTACACGTTACAAAGCCATGCTCGCTGGGTGTATACTTCTTATTACACCCTAACGTCTTTCGGAAAAAACAGGCTACCCCGGATTTATGTAGTATAAATAAAGACTGAGACGGGATGATCACGGCTGGAACAATTTATACTTTTTTATGTACGTGTGTGTATGCGTGAGTATATATATATATATATATATATATATATATAATATATATATATATATATATATATTTATTATCACGCATATATATTGTATGTATGTATGTATGTATGTATGTATGTATGTATGTATGCATGTATGTATGTATGTATGTATGTATGTATTATGTGAGTGTATGTGTGTGTATGTATGTATGATATATATGTATGTGTGTGTATGTATGTATGGTGTGTATGTATGTATGTATGTATGTACATATGTATGTATTTAGGTATATATGTTTATGTATATATATATATAGTGTGATGTAAGCATGCTCATATATATATATACATATATATATATTATATATATATATATATATATATATATATATATATATATATATATTATAATGTAATAATATATATCATATAAATGTAAATATATATTATATATATAATATACAGTATTAATATATAGATATACGTAATAATAACTATATATACATATTTGAAAGCATTTATTATATAAAATATATATCCTGAAAAATATTTAAGAAATAAAATCATGTATAATATGTATACTATACACAAACATATACACATACATGTCTATAAATGTTTGTGTGCTATATACATATACATATATAATACATACATACATATATATATATATTATATATACATATATATACAATATATATATTATAATATATACATATATATATATATATATATATATATATATGCGAGTGTGTGTGTGTGTGGGTGTGCGTTATAATATATACAAACAGACAAACACAAATACAGACATACCCACATACGTACATTAAAACCACGGAGAAAAAAAATTTTAAGTAGAAAAGTAAGATGGCCGAAAAAGTTTAAAAAAAACACAACAACAAACATAAAAAAGCAAGAGGGTGTGTATTCTTAAAATAA
>NC_043011.1:7607000-7629500 GCF_006345805.1 Octopus sinensis | reverse complement strand
TATATATATCTACCTGTTATATGTTTAGGATATGTTAACGAGTTGTATACGGTGGGATGCTGGAAAGTTCTTGGTTTTAAGGTTATCGTAAAGGCCTGGCTGGAGGTTTAACCTTCCGAGTTCTCTTAGGGCTTACAAAAACTGAAGGACCGCATAATTAACTGAACCTTCTGTATTTTCTTTTATCCAACGCCAGGAACTATATATACACCCTCGTACATGCCTATATATTTCTAGTATGTATATGCGTGTGCGTGTGTGTGTTTATTTGTGTGTGTGTGTGTATTACGAATTGGCCAAGCATCGGCATCGCAGATTGATAAAAAGAATTATCAAGCAGTCGATGGTTTAGTTGGTGAATTAATCATTAATCATTAATCGACTATTGATAATCAAGTGACATAAAATTGAAAATGCGTCTGTGTGCATATATATATGCATATATATACATATATATATATATATACTCTTTACTCTTTTGTTTCAGTAATTTTGACTGTGGCCATGCTGGAGCACCGTCTTTAGTCGTGCAGATCGACCCCCAGGACTTATTCTTTGTAAGCCTAGAACTTATTCTATAGGTCTCTTTTGCCGAAACGCTAAGTTACGGGAACGTAAACACACCAGCATCGGTTGTCAAGCGATGTTGGGGGGACAGATACAGACACGCGAACATATACACAAACATACATATATACATACATACATACATATATACATACATATACATATATTATATATACATATATATACGTATATCGACGAGCTTCTTTCAGTTTCCGTCTACCAAATGCACCCACAAAGCTTTGGTCGGCCGAGTCTATAGTAGAAGACACTTGCCCAAGGTGCCACGCAGTGGAACTGAACCCGGAACCGAGTGGTTCGTACGTAAGCAAGCTACTTACCCACAGCCACTCCGATGCCTATTATATATATATATATATATATATATATATCTATATATATATATATATATATATGTATATATATATATATTATATATATATATATATATATATATATTAATATATATAATGTGTGTGTTGTGTGTGCGTATTTGTGCATCTGTGTTTGTCCCTCCACCATCGCTTGACAACCGATGTTGGTATGTTTATGTCCTCTTAACAGCAGATAGGCATAAGAGCCCGATATAATAAGTACTAGGCTTACAAAGTCCTGCGGTCGATTTGTTCGAGTAAAGGCGGTGCTCCAGCATGACCGCCATCAAATAACTGAAACAAACAAAAGAATAAAAGAATAACAGAATAGACATCAAACTCCATTCTTCATCAAATGCCACATGTTGGAGGAGGCGCTCGGTAATAACAGTGTAGCAAAACGGCGGTGCGTCAGCATGGCCGCAGCTCTGAGCTGAAACTACAGAAAAAATACGCACACCCACACACAAACACACACACACACACAACACACACACACACCACACATACACACACACACACACACACACACACACGACTGTGCTACTGGTAACACGTGACCGAGCAAAACCTGTTGCTTGTTCGGGTTGTTGGTGACTAAACCAGTAACCCGAACCAAGCTTGTTCAGTGAGAAATGGAATTGGTGTGGACAACTCGCAGAGTGAAGAAAACAGACAACAAGGCTCGTCAAAGGGTATAGGGGCTCAAGGGAGTCAACAGTCAACCAGTATAGTCAAGGGTAAATGGCCGTCACCACTCGTAATGAGATGGAAGCACTCCGTCGGTTACGACGACGAGGGTTCCGGTTGATCCGAATTAACGGAACAGCCTGCTCGTGAAATTAACGTGTAAGTGGCTGAGAACTTCACAGACACGTGTACCCTTAACGTAGTTCTCGGGGATATTCAGCGTGACACAGAGAGTGACAAGGCCGGCCCTTTGAAATACAGGTACAACAGAAATAGCAAGAAAGAGTGAGAGAAAGAGTACAGCAGGGATCACCACCATCCCTGCCGGAGCCTCGTGGAGCTTTAGGTGTTTTCGCTCAATAAACACTCACAACGCCCGGTCTGGGAATCGAAACCGCGATCCTACGACCGCGAGTCCGCTGCCCTGACCACTGGACCATTGCGCCTCCGGTCGTAATGAACACAATCAATCTAAGGGAAGGTCGTCTCTGAAATGAAACCCGTTCAACGAGGACTTGAAGCCAACTGATACGATTTTGCACAGAAAGAAAAATTATGACATGAAAATGTGGTTTCATCTATGGACGACTGACAATGCAAAAAAAATAATACACACGTATATATGAGCATTTTTAATTACGAGAGAAGACATATATATATATATATATATATATAATATATACCGGAGTAAACACAAATGTGAAACAAGGTGGAAAAAAGAGTACTCAAATACCAGTGGTAGAGTAATATGCTTTATTTAAAGCAGCAGAAAATTCAACAAAACCTGTTACTCTGAGTTTCCCGTTGCCATTCATCGGGAGTTTTTGCTAGCGAAAACTGTCCGATGAATGGCAACGGGAAACTCAGAGTAACAGGTTTTGTTGAATTTTCTGCTGCTTTAAATAAAGTATAGATTATATATATATATATATATATATATATATATATATATATATTATATAAAGTTAATCCAAGCAAGAAAACACAAAAAAAAACAAACAACGCGAGGACGTGGAACAAATATAGTATTATTGGAAGCTCAGGAAAGAAGGGAAGAAGGAGGGTTTAACGTTTCGAGCGGAGCTCTTCGTCGGAAACATAGGAGAAGGAAAGATCCCGAGAAGGGAAGACAGAGGGAAAAAAAAATCGCCAACGGTACACACGAGGTCACATTTATATATATGCACATATATATATATATATATATATATATATATTAATAGTAATGGTAAGACAACCAAATAATCAATGAGACCTCGATATTATGTAAATAGAGGAATTTATCTGTAATATAATATGTGACAATTATTCGGTTGCCATAATAAAACTACAGATTTCGGATGTCGGAGCGGAAACCTGCTCCGGCATCTCGTCGGTTATTAAGACAATCAACTGACGAGATGCCGGAGCTGATTTCCGCCCCGACATGAAACCGAATAATTGTCACATATTATTTTACAGATACAACACACACACACACACATACATACGTATATGATCTTTTACCTCTTTCAGTCACTGGTCATGCTGGGGCACACCTTGAAGATTTTTTATAGTCGAAAGGATTGACCTCTGCACTTTTCTTTTTGTAACATTGGTACTTGTTCAGTCGATCTCTCTTGCCGAACCGCTAGTTAACGGGGATGTAAACACTACAACAGGCACAATTCAGACACAAACACACACACACACATAGATTGTGTGTGTTTATATATGTGTGTGGTGGGGGAGGAGTAAGAAAAGATATGAGAAAAGAGTAAACGATTATCTTGTGAATTTCTTTACCTTACAGCTGTTTCTAGTATTTGATGCTGTGGACTCATAGTTGAGTGCCTGAGTAAATCTTATAGTTTCATTAGAAAGCGTAATGTGTGTGTATGCATGCGTAGTGCGTGAGTACGTGTGTGTGAGTGATAATGTATAAATGTATATTAATAATATGTATATATTGGGTTGTCCGGAAAGTTCGTGCCGATTTTATAGTAGCTTACTTTTCAATTTGCCCCCCTCCTCCCAGGCACCTCAATTCTGGGAAGAGGGTATTTTCAAGTGAAAGGAAAGATGGAGACGCATTGTGCAAGAAAATGGTTCATATTTGGTTGATTAAAAATGTAACGGCAAGTATTTATTGACCTTTTTCTTTCCTTTAAAAATCGGCACGATCTTTTCGGACAACCCAATGTGTATGTGTGCCGCAATTTCAATAATCTTTAAAAAAACAGCAAAGACAATATAATTTTGGCAATATTGTACGTATTTAATACTTGAGAAGTTGAAATGACTGTAGAGTATCTTAACGTTTCGGGTGTTAAACCTTCTTCAGAAACATAAAATGCTGTATATTTGAAAGCTAGCCTGAAACCTAACTACGCACACGTTTTCACAGTTTCACACATATGCTTTTATTCTATTCACCGAATAATTTTGCAACTGCCGCCTTCCACCACTCTCCACTAACCAACCCCACCATACTTTTGTACTTGCATTCAGACGCAGGAGTGGCTGTGTGGTAAGTAGCGTGCTTACTAACCACATGGTTCCAGGTTCATTTCCACTGCGTTCCACCTTGGGCAAGTGTCTTCTACTATAGCCTCGGACGGACCAAACCTTGTGAGTGGATTTGGTAAGCGGAAACTGAAAGCCCGTCGTATATATATATATAATATAATATAATATATATATATATATATATATATATAATATATATATGTATGTATGTATGTATGTATGTATGTATGTATGTATGTATATGTTGTGTGTGTGTGTGTGTGTGTCCCCAGCATCGCTTGACAACCGATGCTAGTGTGTTTAAATCCCCGTAACTTAGCGGTTCAGCAAAAGAGACCGATAGAATAAATACTAGGCTTACAAAAAGTAAGTCCTGCGGTCGATTTGCTCCACTAAAGGTGGTTCTCCAGCAAAGCCGCAGTCAAAATGATTGAAACAAGTAAAAGAGTAAAAGAATATATACGCATAGATATATCACACCAATACACACCAAAACCATTTCGCTTTTTATCCGCATCCATACACTGAAACACTCTGCCATATGCATTTACACATCCGCACCTTTTTTTATGACCCCATCACCGCCATTAAATGGTTTTCTTCACTGGTTTCTAATTCTTTATTTTCTTCGTGTGTCTATCTCACACTTCTTAACTTTTTTTAATAAATATATTTGTAATGAATATTTTCCTTTTTATACTTTCACTGTTCCCTTTTTCCTCTCTTACTGTATGCTATTGTTTTTTTTTTCCTTTTGGGTGACGGACAAACATCCGAAACGTTAACAGACTTAACTCACAGTTTCACTTATCAAGTGTTGTTTATTTGCATTTTTATTGATCCTACACCATATATTTAACGGATTCGACCTCAGAACTCCAACTTCGATCTCTGCTGGCCTACCTGTCTAACCGCATGTGTCAGGAAAGTCATGGAACGCATTTTCAGAAGGAAGGCGATCACGTTCCTAAACGAAAATATCTTCCCCACTGACAGGCTGCATAATTTCCGTCCAGCAAGAAACTGCCTCACACGGTTACTACAGCATTTTGATTAGGTACAGAATCAACACCTCAGCCAATTAAATGCGGATGTGATCAAGGAATAAAGGTGATCACGGAATAATGCCACAAACAGCGTGACCTTGGTATTCTTAGAAAACTAGTGGAGTGGTCGCACGATTTTCTAAAAGGCAAGAGTCAAACAGTCGCGACCAATTTTGCTCTCCCCATCTCTCTCTTTCTTTCTCTCTCTCTTGCACGCATCTAACGCTGCTCCCTCTCTCTCTCTAACGCATCTTTCTCTATATATATCTAACTCATCTCTCTCATGTCTCCCTCTCCCTCTAACTCTCTCTCTCTATCTATCTAACCATCACTCTCTCTTTAACCTATCTCTCTCTTCATTCCAACTCCCTTCTCTCTGACTCTCTGTGTCTCTCTTCCATCTCCCTCTCTCTCTCACGTCTCTTCCTCTCTTGCGTCTCTCTCTCTCTAAGGTTAAATCAATTCTCAGGGAACTATACAGGGACCATTACTGTTTGTGGAGGAGCTCTGAGACAGGCCCCCATTCATCCAGTCACGCTCTCTCCCCAGCTACGTTGATAATCCAAAAGTATCGCAAGCACTCGAGGATTCTGGTGACACCCTAAATCTGCGGAACGATTTAAACGCATTACACAAGCGGACGACTTTGCTTCTCGTCCTTTCGGGATCGATAAAATGACTACCAGTTGAGTACTGAGGTTGATGTAGTCGACTTATCTCCCCGACCCCCCGAAATTGCTGGCCTTGTGCCAAAATACGAAACCAATGTACAAGTGGGGTGAGGAAAATAACATGCAGTTCAATGCTGAGAAGTTCCAAGCACTCGACTATCGGTCCACGAACAGATTGCAGTTGCAATACACGGAACCAGGATGTATTGCAGTCGCAGACACTTGGGAATGCGCATGAGTGAGGATGCATCAAGGCGGCGAGCTGGCAGAATCGTTAGCACGCTGGACGAAATGCTAAGCTGTTACGTTCTGAGTTCAAATTCCGCCGAGATCGACTTTGCCTTTCATCCTTTCGGGGTCGATTAAATAAATACTAATGAAATACTGGGGTCGGTGTAATCGACTTAATCTGTTTGTCTGTCCTTGTTTATCTCTTCTGTGTGTAGCCCCTTGTGAGCAATAAAATAAGAAAATTACGTTCTGAGTTCAAATTCGGCCGAGGTCGACTTTGCCTTTCATCCTTTCGGGGTCGATTAAATAAGTACCAGTGAAACACTAGGGTCGATGTAATCGACTTAATCCCTTTTTCTGTCTTTGTTTGTCCCCTCTATGCTTAGTCCCCGGTCGACAATAAAGAAATAAAGGATGCATCGTTTTCACTGAATATTACTAAGATGGCAACAGTGTGCAGACGAAAGGCTGGTTGGCTTCTGAGATCATTGAGAACAAGGACAAACGGAAACCATGTTGGTCGTAATGAGAACTGTCTGTGACAGTCGCTTGGATTACTGTTCTGCAAAGAGCATCGATTTAACGGCAGAGCTCAAGGCAATCCAGCATCACAACGCAAACGAGATTGCCTCGGTACAACAGATGAGCGACTGAGGAGAGGTTAAAAGAGCCGAGGCCCGGCTCCCACAGCACAGACATGAAATGTATGCACCAATATATGTGTGTCTGTGCGCGCGCGTGTGAGTCTGTGTGTATGTCTGTGAGTTTGTCGTTATGTTTGTCTTTTGTGTGTGTGTGTGTGGTGTGTGTGTGTGTGTGTGTGTGTGTCTGTGTGTCTGTGTGTATGTCTGTGAGTTTGTCATTACGTTTGTCTTTTGTGTGTGTGCGTGTGTTTTTCTGTCTGTCTTTTGTGTGTGTGTGTGTATGTGTGTGTTTATATATTTAAGGAAGGTCCTGGAGTACCTGGTCTCTCAATTCGTGATTGAAAGCTATACCCCCACCCAACCCCGATCTGGACACCACTGCAGAGTACCCAAAGGGCACTCCCATTTCCATCTAGAATAAGGATCAAATACTGTAAAGCTTGGGGTTCAATGACCCACAGCGCTTCAATATATTGCCAAAGGATCTCAAAGATTTGCGAGGCATAATTGTGAATGGGTTTTCAGAACACTTAGATAAATTTTTATCCAAGATTCTGGATGAAACTGCATCCTAGCAGGAAACGCTAATAAGGACAGCTTGGTCCAACGGACTGGTTCACCAAATTCAAACCCGGAGAGAGGGTTTGATTGCGGTGAAATTAACTAGCAACATTAATATGGTTGCCCCAGCATAGTAACAGCGCGTGTCTGAAACAGGGAAAACGTATATGTATGTATGTATGTGTGTGTGTGTGGTCATGCTTGTAACCCCCTAAAATTTTTGTTAAGGATAAGTTACTTGAGGTTGTCGATTCGTCTGCCTTGGAAGCTCTGTACAAAATGATGGAAATATTGATACAGAAATACAGAAGCGATTTCAAAGGGCTGCAAAAGCATTTGGTGGCCTGAAGTCACACGTTTGATGCCAGTGACATATAAATTAGAATACAAAGCTGGCTCTTTACAAATCATTTGTCTTACCATCCCTGTTGTATTCTTGTGAAACTTGGACTTGTTATGAAAGGCATTTTAAATTGTTAGAACAATTCCACCAAAAATGCCTTCATTGCATTTTAAACAATAAATGGAGTTTTTTTACTCCAAACACAGATGTCCTTGCATCTGCAGGCATCACCTCAATTAAAGCTATGATGTTGAGGCACCAAATGAGATGGTGTGGCCATATTTGAATGGCAGATGAACGCATGCCGAAACAGTTGTTTTATTGTGAGCTTGCAGAGGGGAAACTCTTTCGGCGTAGGTTTAAGGACGGTATAAGGAGTACTATGAAGTCACTGAAAATGGTTCGAGAAGATATAGAAACCCTTGCATCGGATCGAGTTGGATGGTGAACAAAGTTTCCGTCTACCAAATCCACTCACAAGGCTTTGGTCGGCCCGAGCCTGAAGTAGAAGACACTTTACCCAAGGTGCCACGCAGTGGGACTGAACCTGGAACCATGTGGTTCGTAAGCAAGCTACTTACCACACAGCCAATCCTACGCCTATATATATATAAATTACGTCCCTGCAACTTGGCGATTTGGTAAAAGAGACCGACAGAATAAGTACGAGGCTTACACTGTCGATTTGTTCTACTAAAAGGCGGTGCTCCAGCATGGTTGCAGTCAGTTGACTGAAGTAGGTAAAAGAATAAACTAATAACGATCTGCCAAACTTTATTAGTGCCACACCAATGACCATTTCAAGTCTTGGAGGGTTTTGCTGCCACGTTCTGTATTTTGATTTCAGTCAATTTGCAGAATATTTCGGCAAATTGTCAGAATCGTTGGCACGATGGGCAAAATGCGGCATTTCGTCCGTCTTTACGTTCTGAGTTCAAATTCTGCCATGGTCGACTTTCATTTCCTCCTTTCAGGGTCGATAAAATAAGTACCAGTCCAAACGATATGACATTACAGGAATACACACTAGGTGCAGGCGTGGCTCTGTGGTAAGAAGCATGCTTCCCAACCACATGGTTCCGGGTTCAATCCCACTGCGTGGCACCTTGGGGACTTAATCGACTTAGCCCATCACCCGAAACTGCTGGCCTTGTGCCAAAATACGAAACCAATATTTTACATTCTATTAATTATCATTATTATTGTTGTTGTTGTTGTTCTATGTTTGACTTTTGCTTTACACTTGTACAAGAATATCTAAGGCCGCAGATTTAGCACGGATTTTCATGCGCTTAGCTTTTTCTGTGCTTGTTTCTTGTATGTCTATCTCTAATTCCGAAATTTGTTGTATTCGGAATTCACTTAGATATTCCTTTGCCTGTTTTGTTACTGAGTATGATGCTTTCTTGTTTTCATGTTTTGAGACAAGTTATAACATCCAGTCCTCAGACTTTTTCAGGTAGGTGTCTAGGCCAATTGTAAGCAATCTTCATTGTTATTGCCAGTTGTAAAAGTATTATTATTATTATTATTATTATTATTATTATTTTTTTTTTTTTTTTTTTTTTTTTTTTTTTTTCAAAAACCTGGACCTACTGGTGGGAACACAAACCACCGCCGGTGCTTCAAAATGATCACATCTCACTCCTCTGGTACTTCACCATTCAAACTGGCAAAAGACTTCAGACAAAAATCATATGACTGTCCCAATCGATATAAATGTATCTGTCAAGACCTACCAAAAACTGAGCAAGTATAAAGATCTTGAAATAGAAATTAGCAAAATGTGGAGCCTGAAGACTAAAACAATACCTGTTGTCATAGATGCCCTAGGAATGATAGCAAAAGGGGCTGATTGCTACCTAGATCAGATACCATGAAACCCCAAAATGGCAGAAATTCAAAAGTTAGAACTTATGGGAACTGCCCATATCCTACGTAAAATACTGTCTATGTATTCTCAAATTTTAAAACAAACACATAATTTTCATATGGTTTCTTAGGCGCAGGGGTGGCTGTGTGGTAAGTAGCTTGTTTACCAACCACATGGTTCTGGGTTCAGTCCCACTGCGTGGCACCTTGGGCATGTGTCTTCTACTATAGCCTCGGGCCGACCAAAGCCTTGTGAGTGGATTCAGTAGACGGAAACTGAAAGAATCCCGTCGTATGTATGTGTGTGTGTGTGTGTCTGTGTTTGTCCCCCCAACATCGCTTGACAACCGATGCTGGTGTGTTCGGCATAAGAGATCGATAGAATAAATACTAGGCTTACAAAGAATAAGTAGTAGTAAGTAGCAGTAGTAGTAGTAGTAGTAGTAGTAGTAGTAGTAGTAGTAGTAGTAGTAGTAGTAGTAGTAGGTAGTAGTAGTAGTTGTAGTAATTAGCAATAATAATAATAATAATAATAATACGGACAATCATTTTGAAAACTTGATGAGCCAGAACTACAACAACCACAACAGCAACAACGCATAGTTTAGTATAATTACAGCATTATAGTTATCATTCCCGATGATGAAGCTTCAATAAGAGAATAAAATGAGATAAAAAGTGTATCCCAAAGACCAGTGTTTACTTGCTCGAGGAGTTTGTCCAAGTGTAGAAATGGGATATGTCTTTGCTACGCAAAAAGAGTTGGGTTGGGTGTTTTCTGATGTGTTATTTCAAGAGAGGGATTGAAGGAAGTCCTGGGCGATGATAGGTGAGATGTAATTTCCATCGGGTGGGGAAACGTAGACAGTAGTGTCTTCCTAGCCTTGAAGATGGAAGATGAGCAGATATAATGTGCTACAGACCCACCAGGGGGCTTGTATCATTGTAAATGAACCAGCTCAATAGAGGTGTGACAAGCAGGTGCATGGGCCCTAATAATGACTGCTAATCAATTGTTACTTTCGTAGTGCAATGTGGGTGTGGGGTAAGAGTAGAGGTTAGTATTTTCTGGTTTAAAATCAGAAACACAGGGGTTTATCATAACAGCCCAAGATCAAAGACTACCTACAAGAAACTACGAAGCCAACATATTAAAGAACGGCAGTAGCCTAACATGTCGTTTATGTCAACAACAAAATGAAACCATTGATCATGTTGTCTCCACGTGCAGTTTTCTTGCGCCTGCAGAGTATCTCAACAGGCATGATAGAGCAGCACAGTATTTTCACTGGATAATTTGCAAAAACCTGGATTTGCCCCACGATAAAAACTTGGCGAGGTGAAGACAGAGAGGCGAATAAGGATGGAGAGGAAAATAAGGGAGAGAGGACGGGCGACCTGAAGCAGCGCTGTTTTAACCAAGCATCATCGAACACTATCGTTTCGGCATTGTGGAGACCCCCTTCGGTCATGAATGACCATGCGATTGCACCTAGAAAGTTACCCTCCGAGGCACAAGTCAAGGCAAGGTTGTTTATGGAAGGCCAGCAATTGCCCATGCATACCAGCCTCCCCACTCCACACCACTGATGTTATCCAAGGGAAAGGCAAAGGGGCCGGTACAGCTTGGCATCTGTGACGTCGCAACTCATTTCTACAGCTGAGTTAACTGGAGTAGCATGAAATAAAGTGTCTTGCTCAAGAACACAACACGCAGCTGGGTCCTGGAATCGAACTCACAACCTCACAATCTAACCACTGAGTCATGCGTTTCGGCATTATACCACTGATTACACAAGTACGCTTTGCATGTTGCATATTCCCTTCAATGTATTCGGAGCGGGGTCAGCATAGAGTCATTCCGAAATTCATGAGAAAAGTGGTACAGGTCCGAAGACCTAGCTGTCATAGCTGCGTCAGCAAGGGTCATCTGATGACATTTTGTCTCAATGAGTTCTAACAGTAACAGTAGGTCCAGCAAGTGTTGTTCCAAGTTAACCGCAAATCAAACCCCAGGGAATAAGACCTTCCCGTCGTCGGTCCCATAAGGAAACGATCCCGAAGCCCTCTCCCAGAAATACTTCTCCGTCCATTTGCGATGATGACGAGCAGATAACAGACGAGAGTCGTGAAATACCCTAGGTGACAGCTTCTCACCTCTTTGTGGGAGGGTACCCGTTTGTGGACTCAATTTTTAACCAGTTTTGATTTATCAAAATACGTTTATGCCCATCACCAATTGTATTTTTTCTCTTATGTATGTTCATACCCGCGTATTTTGCAACCCTTTTGCCTTTCACGTTTTGTATAACATATATCGGCTCTTGTGTCTAATAAAGGAAATATTAGTAAGACGAATCTAGTTAATGCCCGGCTTCATCGTGAAGATGACCCCACCAACCGTCGTTGGTCGTGTAGAGAACAGCAATTTACCAGTGTGTAATGTGTAAGGCAAAATTGATTGCATGCCGAAGGTTAGTAAAAAAACACAGACACTTTTCTTTTCAGTCAAGACCTCGTCTGCTTTTTAAAGTTTCACTTGGCGAGGTGAAGACGGAGAGGCGAGTGAGGATGGAGGGGAAAATAGATTATGTATTATTATGTTTTCTACGCAAGAGCTGCAGCTGTAACTAACTTTTATGTTGTTCCTGTTGAAGACTTTCCTAGAGCCGTGAGGAAAGCGAACAATTATATTCCTATTAGGATAATCTTTTATTTTGTTTTCTTTTTCTTTTACTTGTTTCAGTCATTAGACTAAGGCTATACTGGGGCACTGCCGTGAAGAATCTTTAGTCAAATGAATCGACCCCAGTACTTATTATTTTAAAGCCTAGTATTTAATCTATCGGTCTCTGTTACTGAACCGCTAATTTACGGGGACGTAAACACACCAACACCGGTTGTCAAGTTGTTGTCAAGACATATACGACAAGCTTCTTTCAATTTCCATCTCCTAAATCCACTCACAAGGTCTTGACCGGCCGGGGGCTGTAGTAGAAAACACTCAAGGTGTTACGAAGTGGAACTGAACCTGGAATTATGGGACAAGGTGGATGGAAGCACTCCGTCGGTTACGACGACGAGGGTTCCGGTTGATCCGATCAACGGAACAGCCTGCTCGTGAAATTAACGTGTAAATGGCTGAGCACTCCACAGACACGTGTACCATTAACATAGTTCTCGGGAATATTCAGCGTGACACAGAGAGTGACAAGGTCGACCCTTTGAAATACAGGTACAACAGAAACAGGAAGTAAAAGTGAGAGAAAGTTGTGGTGAAAGAGTACAGTAGGGATCACCACCATCCCCTGCCGGAGCCTCGTGGAGCTTTTTTAGGTGTTTTCGCTCAATAAAGACTCACAACGCCCGGTCTGGGAATCGAAACCGCGATCCTACGACCGCGAGTCCGCTGCCCTAACCACTGGGCCATTGCGCCTCCACTTGGGACAAGTTAACAAGCTTCTTACCATTCAGCCTCGCCTTAGAAGCTTTTTGATGGTATTAATTTTAAAATACAAGCGGAGAAACGGGCGAATCACATAATATTGTTTGTTGTATTCTCAGTCCAAAGTGGCAGAAGTTGGGAATCTAGTAATTTCTGTCTTGAAACCCCTCTTTTTTAAAGCATTATTATAGTTTGGAGCTGCTTTGAGGAAGATTTCTTTGAAGAGTGTTTGGAAATACTTCTCCTGATATTATTAATTAAATTTCAAAGACCTTGGGTGGACGACAAGAGTTTAGATAGATATATCTACTAGCAGTATTGCCCGGCTCGTGCGATCATGCGTTCTATGCACGCGCGAATTAAGCTAAACTTGAATGAAGTTCAATCAAAATTCAATTATTTTGGCTTTAAAATCAAGCATTTAATGTCCTCTATTTTTGCGCTTATGTGTTCCATTTCCTCAATAGGAAGTACATAGAAGCGTTTCATAAATTTTTGTTGATCAAATAATTGCATTGTTGAATTATTCTTTTAGATCAGTATTTCTCAACGGGGATTTCAGGGAAGAGTTTCAGGGAGTCCTGGCGATGTATCACGATGATCAAAAATCCGGCCTGCTAAAATTTGGTTAAAGTGATTCAAACTGCAGACTCAACGCAAAATGGTCATATTTAATGCAAAGCGTTAAAAATGTTATGAAAACAATTATTATGTGTTCACAAAGTCCAAACGATTAATACGAAAAAACCCTCCAGGCTACATCCCGAAAATTCATTTCTTTGCCGAATTTCTACAATGTTTACGGCGATTCGTTTTTATATCTTGATTGTTTTTTTCATGCAATTTGCGCATGCTTGCAGTCGTGGTGAACACAGTTCACGTCAAAACAGCTGACTGAATAAAGTTCACTATTCAATGCATGGGATAAGGCCTAAACAAACACATTATCGATTTTTGCACTTGCGAGATGAATTCCGGAACAGAAATAGCGCAGTTCAATTTTCATTCGCCTAAACTTTAAGTGACCCATTTTTAGTGGTTCTACGATTTGTTGGCTAGGAGGAGATGTGCCGGGAAGTTAAACACACAGATACACACACACACACACACACACACACACACACAAGTTGAGTTTTATATATATAGATGTATATACCTAATATAGGATAGAATTTTTCGAAAAAAAATTCTATCAATGGCCAGCATATTAAAAAATACCTTTAAAGGTTAAATTTATAAACAATTTATAAGTAAGGGCAAAAGAAAAAATTATAATGCCAAGATATGTCGAAAATGGACACTACGTCAATAACCATGTAATATATCACTAAAAGCACGTATTTCCAAGAAAGTCGACAGAAATTTCTAAAAAATTTAGTGATATATTACATGGTTATTGACGTAGTGTCCATTTTCGGCATATTTTGGCATTTTCTTCTTTTGCCCTTACTTATAAATTGTATATATGTATATATATATATCCTATCCCTTTCTTATGCCGTTGTTCTCACGCGTTCAAAATGATATCTCTTTCGTTCGGCTTAACAGCCTTTAACGTTCGTTATACGGTTATTCTACTTGTCCTGTCGTTTACTGTTTTTATTTTTATTTTTGTTTGTATTTTTACTGTCCTGTTTTTGTTACCACTTTTACCCCTCCGCAAAAACTTCAAATTATTTGCGGGAAGGACCGTTTCACTAAGTCGTGCCTCGCCTTTACCTTCGAAACGCGGAGTAGACGAAACGGAGGCGGCTGAAGAAGGGGAATTTTCCTTGTGTTGTATGTCTTGTACCCTGTTTTTTCGTTGTTTAAAAATATGTCCGTTTCCATGGTTCTGTTTTTATGTTTTCGTTTCTCATTGTGTTCGACGTTTTTTTGGTGTCCAGTACCTATATATGCATGTATATATACATATAGATGTAGGTACGTACATATATATATGTATATATGCATATGTTTTATTTATTATTTTGTTATATATATATATATGTATGTATATAAGATACAGCTAGGTGATACAAAAAGGAACAACACATCCAGATAGATGATACAAAGAAAACAAGGACGGGTCATTCGAAGTTTATTTTCCTCAGTCAAGCACCAGATTATCCTCGCAATTTCGGGATATATATATATATATATATATATATATATATATATATATATATATATATATATATTATATATATATATATATATATATAATGAGACCTTCTTATCAGTGTGGGATATATATATGTATATTTAATGAGATCTTTTTATCAGTGTGGGATGCTTGATATAAAGAGAGACTGATAGCCCGTTATCTCTGTATAACCCTGTTCGCACTTAACACACCTAGTATGCATAGACCGACGAGTGCACATATTTCTGTAGCATCAAATGACCCCCATGCTGCCAATGAATGTATCTGTGGGATCTAATGTTTTATTTCTCTGGAACCTTGAACATTCTCCTGCTAAGTTGCTGATATCTTATGCTTCCACTGACTTGGTCGCATACGTAAAGCCCTGCAGTGATATAAGGGAAACAAACCACGTGTACATGTGGCGAAACTGAGTTATGCCCCCTACACTAACTCGCACAAGAGCAAATATACTCACATGAGTCCATCATTTTGTGTATGGACAGCCAACTTTGTACGTACGTACACACAGCGGCCTTCTTTCACTTTCCGTCTACTAAATCGACTCACAAGGCTTAGGTCGGCCCGGGATATGACATTTGCTCACTGTGTCATGTGTGTGTGTGCGTGTGTGTGTGTGTGTGTGTGTGTGTGTGTGTGTGTGTGTGTGTATGTGTATGTGACTCTATATATATATGTTTGCATGAGTGTCTATGTAAATATTACAAACTCCAGACCACTTCAATGGAATCGATGAAACGGAATCCTGAGACAAAACTTCCCTGTCTTAAATAATATTAATCAAACGTGACAACAAACACTTCATGACGAGGACTCTAAGCCTGCGTGGGGCCGCGTACGCGGTCGCTTGCCCCACTAGAAATACCAGCCAAATCACTTTCTGCTTTCTTAAATAAGTCTTTTTAATTTTCGCAATATGGTCAGCAATTTTAGCGGGGAAGAGACAAATCGATTACATTGCTTCCGATGCTCGACTTGTTTTATCGACGTCGTTGGCAGGGAAAGATAGAGTTGCCTTTGCTGGGGTTTGAACTCAGAACGTAAAACTGGAAGAAATACCGCTAAATACCTTGCTAACGTTTCTGCCAGCTCGCGGCCCCCTTTTTTTATTTCTTTTATTTCTACTACTACTACTACTACAAGAAGAAGAAGAAGAAGAAGAAGAAGAAGAAGAAGAAGAAGAAGAAGAAGAAGAAGAAGAAGAATCCTTCCTACTATAGGCACAAGGCCTGGAATTTAGGGAGAGGGGACAAGTCGATTACATTAACCCCAGTATTCCACTGGTTTTTATTTCGTCTACCCCGAAAAGATGAAAGGCAGAGTTGACCTTCGCGGGATTAGAACTCAGAACATAAAGACGGACGAAAGGACACTATGCATTTTCCCCGGCGTGCTAACGATTCTACCAGCTCGCCGCCTTGACTCCGGCCATTGTTGCTACATTCACCTACATGTAGCATTCTTGCTACATTCACCCATCTTCCAGCAAAATTGCTGGCAGGAAGCGTTCCTTCTTTATTCTCTCTTTTCAAGTGAAATTTGCATAAGTTGATGTGAGATTGGCCAAAGTGGAAAGTGTGTCTTCAGTCTTTTCGATCTAGTCCACCACACAATCGTTTTCGCTAAAGTTACCAGACAAATAAACACTACATGTCCTTCCAGGCCAAAGGAAGGAGGCAAGACGATCTTTACAATGGTCTCAGCTGGCTGGTCTATCCCGGAGGACTTTCGGGCCGGGGACCATGGATAATTTCCAGAAATCCTTGGCTTGGTAGTACTAGCGGTTTGGAATTACCGGTTCGGGCAAAACTCTACAGACATGGAACTGTCATCGGACTTGACCGAGACGCGGACAGAGCGACGAAACTGTCCTGCACGATGCCATCCACTTCCCCCCAGGTATTGCTGAATTGTGGGTTTGTCCTACACATGACAGCAGTGTTCAACATAAACCCACAATTCAGCAATACCTGGGGGGAAGTGGATGACATCGTGCAGGACAGTTTCGTCGCTCTGTCCGCGTCTCGGTCAAGCCCGATGACAGTTCCATGTCTGTAGAGTTTTGCCCGAACCGGTAATTCCAAACCGCTAGTACTACCAAGCCAAGGATTTCTGGAAATTATCCATGGTCCCCGGTCCGAAAGTTCTCCGGGATAGACCAGCCAGTTGATTCCTGCATACGCCCTGAGACTTCCTGAGAACATCGTCGCATTTGTTCATCACTGATCCTTTATAGACCGCCAAAATGGTACTTCCACCTACTGTATTGCCCGACTGACAGAGAACTGTCAACGCTTGAGGACATTCTATAATGATGATAATAATAATAATATAATAATAATAATAAAATAATAATAATAATAATAATAATAATAATAATAATAATAATAATAATAATAGTAATATTCATTGATATGACTGTCCCAATCGATATAAACGTATCTGTCAAGACCTACCAAAAACTGAGCAAATATAAAGATCTTGAAATAGAAATTAGCAAAATGTGGAACCTGAAGACTAAAACAATGCCTGTTGTCATAGGTGCCTGGGAATGATAGCAAAAGGGGCTGATTGCTACTTAGCTCAGATACCAGGAAACCCCAAAATGGCATAAATTCAAAAGATAGTACTCATGGGAACTGCTCATATCCTACGCAATATACTTTCTTTGTAATTTCAAGTTTCAAAACAAACAATTTTCTTATTGTTTTTTAGATATTCACTAGTACAACACTAAGTACAAAACCAAATATATGGCACCATAGGCATAACACCAACATGAACTTATAATTTGCTGTCTCTTGAGGTCTCTATGTGAGTCTTGGAGCCAACTTGTACAAATGTAAAGCAAAAGTGAAACATAAAATAATAATAATATTATTATTATTAATGGTTTCAAATTTTTCCTCAAGGGCAGCCATTTAGGGGGAGGGGATAAGTCAATTACATCGACCCCCCCCCCCCCAGTGTTTCACTGGTACTTAATTTATCGACCCCGAAAGGATGAAAGGCAAAGTCGACCTCGGCGGAATTTGAGCTCGGAACTTAGCGGCAGACGAAATATGGCTAAGATTTTCGCCCGTCGTGCTAACGATTCTGCCAGCTCGCCGCCTTAGTAATAATAATAATAATAATAATAATAATAATAATAATAATAATAATAATAATAATTATTATTATTATTATTATTATTATAATAATTCAAATTTTTGCCACAAGGGCCGCCTGGGGGAGGTGGTTGTCGCTGTCCTTTACTCTGATCCATCAGATCTATGGTCAAAATTAGTCCAGCAGGGACCATACCTATTTTTCTATATTCTGGAAACCTGTAGCTGACGTTATCCAATTTGACTTTTGTTAGACGAAGAGATGTCATATGCGGGAGATTTGACTCTTATTTCTAGCACGCCGCGCTAACACACAGAGGTTCCATAATTAACTGGAAAGAATAAGGGCTTTTGATGCATGTATAATGCTACATATTTTGTGGGAGGACTTATAAAAACATTGTAAATAAACCCGAGTGTTTGACTGGTATTCTCTTTTGTAAACCTCGGAGGAATAAGGTGCAAAAACGACTACGCCAGGATTTAAACACAATATATAAAGGATCAAAACGAATCCCTGTAGTACATTATTTACATTATTTACATTTGACGGATATTTGTCCTCATCTTATTTGTTGTCAACACAAGGCTTCGGCTGGTATACCCTCCAGCCTTCTTCAGGTGTCTTGGGGAAATTTCAAACTTTGGTTCTCATTCCTAAGGTATTTTTTGATGTTGTTGTTGTTATTATTATTATTATTATCATTATTATTATTATTATTATTATTATTATTATTATTATTATCATCATCATCATCATCATCATCATCATCATCATCATCATCATTATTATTATTATTATTATTATTATATTATTATTATTGAGTGAGAGAGCAGTGCATGTCATCAAAGTGACACTGGGGTAAAATATACGAAGCTCAGTATCCCCATCATGACTACCCGTCTGATAAGGGTGCACTAGACACATGCATCACAACCATATGTGCGCGACATGGTGACCTCATATCAAGATAAACAGCACATGACCTTGCCAGTGGGGCCCAGTTAGAATTTTCTTCTGGTCGAGTAGCCCATCCCGCTCAAAAGGTCCCTAAATAATAATAATAATAATAATTTTTTTTTTCTAGTTTCAGCTCAGAGCTGCGGCCATGCTGTTGCACCGCCGTTTTGTGCTACACTATTATTACGAAGAACCTCGTCTAATATGTGGCACTGGTGAAGAATGGAGTTTGATATAGCTACTCTCATTTGCACCTCTTGCCGTGAGGTAGGTTCATCTGGGACTCTTGACAGGAGATGTCCGCTTTGATTTAAAAACCGCTACATACTACTTTGTGCAAGTTACTCATTATTATTATTATTATTATTATTATTATTATTATTATTATTATTATTATTATTATTATTATTATTATCATTATTTTATCATTATTATTATTATTATTATTCTATGTTTGACTTTTGCTTTAATTTGTACAAGTTGGCTCCAAGTCTCACCCAGAGACCTCAAGAGACAACAGGGTTGGAAGTTCATGTTGTTGTTATGCCTAGTGTGCCATATATTTGGGGGGTGGGGATGTTTGTACTAATGAATGTCTAAAAAAAAAAGTTTTTTTTTTTTTTTTTTTTTAACCGAAAATTATGGTTGTTTAAACCTTGAGGTTACATAGAGAGTATTTTTGCGTAGGATATGAGCAGTTCCCATGAGCACTATCTTTTGAACTTCTGCCATTTTTGGGTTTCCTGGTATTTGAGTTAGGTAGCTATCAGCCCCTTTTGCTATCATTCCCAGGGCACCTATGGCAACAGGTATTGTTTTAGTCTTCAGCTTCCACATTTTGCTGATTTCTATTTCAAGATCTTTATATTTGCTCAGTTTTTGGTAGGTCCTGACAGATACGTTTATATCGATTGGGACAGTCATATCAATGAGGAGGCATGTTCTTTGTTTGAAGTCTTTCAATATGATGTCTGGCCTATTTGCATCTATCTTCCTGTCAGTTTGAATGGTGAAGTTCCAGAGGAGTGAGATGTGGTCATTTTCAAGCACTGGGGTGGTTTGTGTTCCCACCAGTTTTTTTCATGGGGCAAATCCAGGTTTTTACAGATTACCCAGTGAATATATTGTGCAGCTCTATCGTGCCTGTTGAGATACTCTGTAGGCGCTAGAAGACTGCACTTGGAGACCACATGGTCAATGGTTTCATTTTGTTGCTTGCATACACGACACGTGGACTGCTTCTGATCTTTAATATGTTGGCCTGGTAGTTTCTTGTTGGTAGGCATTGATCTTGAGCTGCTATGATAACCCCTCTGTTTCAGATTTTAAGCCAGAGGCCATTAGCCATTGATGGGTCAGGGCTTTGTCGATATCTGCATTATTCGCTCTCTTGGGTATTTGCCATAGAGAGGTTTTTCTTGCCATTTATTATTCAGAATATCTAAGGCCGCAGTTTTGGCACGGGTTTTCATGCGCCTAGCTTTTTCTGTGCTTGTTTCTTGTATGTCTATCTCTAATTCCGAAATTGGTTGTATTCGGAATTCACTTAGATATTCCTTTGCCTGTTTTGTGACTGAGTATGATGCTTTCTTGTTTTCATGTTTTGAGACAATTTTTAACATCCAATCCTCAGAGTTTTTCAGGTAGGTGTCTAGGCCAATTGTAGCAATCTTCATTGTTATTGCCAGTTGCAAAAGACCACGGCCTCCCTCTTTTCTTGGCAGATAGAGTCGTTCTGTATCTGCCTTAGGGTGGTGCATTCTATGCATTGTCAACAGTTTCCTTATTTTTCTGTCGAGCTGACATATTTCAGTAATTGACCAGTTAACAATATTGAAACTGTAAGTCACGACTGGTATAGCTAATGCATTGATTGCTTCGATCCTGTTTCTTGCATTCAGCTCTGTCTTGAGTATTGCTCTCACTCTTCGATAGCATTTTCTCCTGATCCTTTCCTTCATCTCTGAATGCCTTATTCCGTTCCCTTCATTCATTACCCTAGGTACTTGTAGCTCTCCGCTGGGTCTAGTTCTTTTATGACATTCTGTTGGTCAAGGTTAACGTTAGATGTTTCTGTCATTTTTCCTTTGATAAAGGTAGCCTTTGCACATTTATCGAGGCCGAATTGCATTCTGATGTCGTCACTGAATTGTTTGACTATCGCTAGTAAGCCCTTGAGTTGTTGATCATTTTTTGCAAAAAGCTTTAAATCATCCATGTAAACGAGATGATTTATATTTTTATCAAACATTTTATACCCGTACTGCGCGTCATTGAGCAGCTTTGAGAGAGTATTAAGGATAAACAAAAGAGGAGTGGTGACAGTGAGTCACCCTGGAAAATGCCACACGAAATTTTTACATCACCAGCATTTAGGATTCACTGTCACTGTTCAGAGTTAGTGTGGTTCTCCATGATCTCATACTTACAGTCAAGAGTTTCGCAGAGTTGGTGCTATCTTATACATTTCAAGGTATTTCCTAATCCAGCTATGTGGTAGGCTATCAAAAGCCTTTTTATAGTCTATCCAGGCTATTGATAAGTTTGTGTGTCGTGTTGTGACAATCTTCTAAGATCATCTTATTGATGAGTAGTTGGTCTTTACAGCCGTAGGATCCACGTTTACATCCTTTCTGTTCATTAGGGAATATGCTGCTGTCTGTTAAAAAACTATATTATTATTATTATTATTATTATTCAAGTCACTGCCTGGAGTCGAACTCGCAATCTTGGCGTTAGTAGCCCGCGCTCTTAACCACTACGCCATATGCCCGTGAGCATAATGTAAATAACGTACAAAATTCCTCATCTCTTAAATACAGAACTGAATCCCTGTCGGTTCGTTATGTTCTTTCTTTTGTATTTATTTACGTTTTGCTTCAGCATTTCTTGTGCTGTTACCCTTCTACAGACATTGAGGTTTCTTTTCTTTTCTTTTCTTTTCCTAAATTCTTATTGTCCTCGGAGAGATTCGAACGCAAAATCGAACATGACAGAATCTGAACTCCTAGAAAAAATAAATAAATAAATAAAGGGACTTACTAAACACTGAAAGAATATCCACCATTTTGAATGTCCTGCTCTGGTCATTCTGTCAATCAATCCATTTCACCCCCAACCCTGGCACCCCAGCGCCCATTAACCCGGTCCCCACTACCAACACCACCCCCACCCCCACCCCAACCCCGCTTGTTGCAGACCCAATATTGTTAATGCATGAAGTTAATTTGGAATATATCTATATATATCATTTGTTATTATATATTTATATATATATATATAATATATATTATATATATATATTATATATTAATATATATAAATATATGCTGGCGAT
>NC_043011.1:7589500-7602000 GCF_006345805.1 Octopus sinensis | reverse complement strand
GAAAAACCATGGTTAAAAGTAACAGAAAAAAAACATAAGGAAGTATACAAAGTATAAAAACCACGTTCATATACGGACATGCCCTTATGCACTCATACACGCACGCCCATATATGTACATACCCACACATGTTTATATACGCATACACACACACGCATATACGAAAAATGAATATACATATCCCCCCCCCAAAAAAAAATCCCCTAAAAAATGGAAAAATACTAAGTAAAAACGTCTATATATATATGCATTCTTATGCCCGCACACACGCACGCATCTAAACCTGCCCACTCATACATATTCACACACGTGTACAAATGAAACTATATACACGTCTATATAGGCACAGGATTCGAGCTCACAACCTCACGATCGTAAGCCCGACGCTCTAACCACTGAGCCATGAGCCTTCACACACACACACACATACATACATATATTCTTTCTTTTTTTCTTTCATTTGTTTCAGTCATTATATATATATAAACATTATTTTATGCTATATATATATATATATATATATATATCACCGTGATCACCATGACCGACCAGGCCATCAGATGTTGTTACACATCGCTGGTCACAATGCGCTTCGCATTGTTTTAGCCTTCAAATGACGCCACTCCGCTGGCTAAGCGAGCAGGCCAACAGAAGAAAGAATGAGAGAAAGTTGTGGCGAAAGAGTACAGCAGGGATCGCCACCAACCCCTGCCGGAGCCTCGTTGAGCTTTAGGTGTTTTCGCTCAATAAACACTCACGACGCCCGGTCTGGGAATCGAAACCGCGAGTCCGCTGCCCTAACCACTAGGCCATTGCACCTCATATATATATATATATATATATATATATATATATATATATATATATATTATACATGCACACACACACACATATATATATATATATATATATATATATATATATATATTCGTGCTGACGACGCCTATTGAGGCAGGAACAGGTATCCATGGCTGTCCTCTTATCTTCGAACAATAAGTCAACTTTTTTCTCAATGGCACGTTACTTTATTGATTATTGAGATTATCGCAGATAGATATATAGATAGATAGATGAGATAGATAGATATGTGTCTTTATTAGCCACACAGGGCTGCACACAGACGGCACAAATTACAAGGTAGAGCTTTTCTTTTGGGGGATAAAAAGAAGGGGGTTGGTTTTTGATCAAAAGGGATCGTAAAAGGAAAGAAACAGGAAAGCAAAAAAAAAAAGTGGGGGATAAAAGGAAAAAGAAAAAATCGATCAAAAGGGATCGTTATCACAGAAATGTCAATATAAAGTGTAAAGGGGAGGACAGGTGAGGTTTGCCCGTGGAAAGAAAAGCCTACGGAAAAGACCACGGTAACCTCGGTCAATGAAGTCACATGTTATATTTTTTTACAAATGAGCAACTCTGTATTAATTTTTACGGTTCATAGAGTCATGGTCAAGGTAGCTTCGTCATTCATACGTGCCATCCTTGCTACATTCACCCATCTTTTTTTAAAACATTCACTAGACAAAACTTGCCTCTCTACTCTCACTTTCTTCTTCAAGTGATACTTGAAAAAGTTGATGAGAGATTGACCAGAGAGGAAAGTGTTTGTCTCCAATCCTTTCAGGCGCGTCCACCAGATACATTCTTTCGCCATAGCCACAAGTATGATAAAAAATAGCTCTTCCTTCCCGTTTGAGGAAGGAGGCTGCGTGACGATATAACGATAGACTCGGCTGATAAACCAACACGTCCCACACGTGACAGCAGTCGTTCGACATAAGCCCACAGGTCGGAGATTGTTGGACACTGCACGATTGCGTGCAGAACGGTTTCGTCGCTCTGACCGCATCTCGGGCAGGTCGGCCCCGTCTTTTTCTCGAGCCATGCCTATAGAGCTTATCCCGAACGGGTAGCGCTTCTCGGTAGCACTGCCAGGCCAGGGATTTCTGGAAGTTGTCTATAGGTCCCGGCCCGAAAGTCGTCTCAAACAGGCGGATCAGGTATTCCTCTTCGACGCCCAGGTTCGCCCCAAGATCGTCGTCGTACCTCCCCTCCACTAATCCCCTATAGAATGCTTTGGTTGTGTTGAAGTTACTCAAGGTCGACCCGGGACGGCATAGTTGCTTGAGAGCAAAGCGATACTCGCGGTGCCATTCGCCCTTCCTCGGCCTCTTTTTGATCCACGACTGCAGTTCTGTCATGGAGGAGAGCTGCGGGAAAGCGTGCCTCACAAATGGCGACCACACCTGTTCACCGTCGTCTACATAGAGCCGGAGATGTCACAGTCTCAGCGCGTGTCTGCGCATCATCAGATAGATAGATAGATAGATAGATAGATAGATAGATAGATAGATAGATAGATAGATAGATAGATAGATAACTTTCTTTATTGGCTCACAGAGGGGACAATTACAAATGTAGAGCTTTTCTTTTCGGAGGTGGAAAAGGAAAACGAAGAAAAAAAATGAAACAAATGTAAAATTTCGATCCAAAGAGATCGGAAGAAAAAAAGCGATCAAAAGTGATCGTGTATTACAGAAATAAATTTTTTTTTTTTAAAGTAACAAACAACCTATTTTTTTATTACCCACAAGTGGTTAAACGCAGAGAGGACAAACAAGGATAGACGAACGGATTAAGTGTGTCTCGAACCGTGCCTGTAGAGCTTATCCTGAACAGGTAATGCTTCTCGATAGCACTGCCAGGCCAGAGATCTTTGGTGATTGTCCATAGGTCCCGGCCCGAAAGTTGTCCTGAACAGGTGGGTCAGGTGTCTCTCATCGACGCCCAGATTCTACCCGAGAACGTCGTCGCACCTCCCCTCCACTAATCCTCTATAGAACGCCTTTCTTGTAATGAAGTCGCACAAATTGATAGATAGATAGACATATATATATATAATAGAGATATTAAAATTACTAAGTCTCTCTAAAGGAGATTACGGCAGCGTTACTGGATATTAATAGTTATCGCCATACTAATATGGCAGTCTAAATATAAGACTAAAGCTGTCGCTGATTAGCTCCAAGAGGCCGCCTGCGTCCATTACAACCTTCGAACAGGGGAGGTCAGCCGCTTCACCTTGCTAGTCAGACATCTGCAGACATGTTTCAGGGTGGGGTTTTTTTCTATTCTAAATAACTATAGCAGGCTTGTTATATTAGTGTCTGGCAGATATAATGGAAATGTCCAACGTTATATGTATGTATGTATGTATGTATGTATGTATGTATGTATGTATGTATGTATGTATGTAAGAATGTATGTGTGTATGTGTGTATGTATGTATGAATGTATGTGCGTATGTATGTATGAATGTATGTGTGTATGTATGTGTGTATGTATGAATGTATGTGTGTATGTATGTGTTTATGTATGAATGTATGTACGTATGTACGTTTGTATGTATGTACGTACGTATGTATGTGTGTATGTATGTATGTATGTGTGTATGTACGTATGTATGTATGTGTGTATGTATGTATGTATGTATGTATGTATGTATGTATGTACGTATGTATGTATGTATGTGTGTATGTATGTATTCAATAACAGAGGAGCATTGCCCATATTTATCCCAGTGCAGTCTGGGTTAAATGGAGACAATGAGCATTTGGGGTTAACTGCTGATCATATTTGAAACCTCTTTCACAGAAATGTGACGTAATCGATATTTTCGGTTGCAACTTGTAAATTTTAAAGGTTTCACTGTATCTTTTGCTATTTCCTATTCTTGAACTGTAGAAGCATAACATTCGAGATGTTACCACTCACTTGCCCAAGACGGGCTACCTTTCGTTTTAATATTACAATCACTCTTAAGGCGGTCAACTGGCGGAATTGTTAGCACGCCGGGCGAAATGCTCAGCGGTATTTCAGAATGATTGCGGAAACGTTAGTGCGCCTGGCGAAATGCTTTCCAGTATTTCGTCTGCAGTTACGTTCTGAGTTCAAATTCCGCCGAGGTCGACTTTGCCTTTCATCCTTTCGGGGTCGATAAATTAAGAACCAGTTACGCACTGGGGTCGATGTAATCGACTTAATACCTATGTCTGTCCTTGTTTGTCCCCTCTGTGTTTAGCCCCCTGTGGGCAATAAAGAAATAGATATTAGAATCACTCTTAAGGCGGCCATCTGGTAGAAACGTTAGTTCGGAGTGGATATAATACGTATCACTTGTGAACTGGGGTCGCTGTAACTGATTTACCCCCTCCCTCGAAATTTCTGGTCTTGAGCTAACATTTGTAACCAATATTCTTTTCTACTCTAGGCACAAGGCCCGAAATTTTTGGGAGCGGGGTTAGTCGATTACATCGACCCCAGTACGCAACTGCTACTTAATTTATCGACCCCGAAAGGATGAAAGGCAAAGTCGACCTCGGCGGAATTTGAACTTAGAACGTAAAGACAGACGAAATACCTATTTCTTTACTACCCATAAGGGGCTAAACACGGAGAGGACAAACAAGGACAGACAAACGGATTAAGTCGATTATATCGCCCCCAGTGCGTAGCTGGTACTTTATTTATCGACCCCGAAAGGATGAACGGCAAAGTCGACCTCGGCGGTTTTGAACTCAGAACGTAGCGGCAGACGAAATACCGCTTAGCATTTCGCCCAGCGTGCTAACATTTCTGCCAGCTCGCCGCCTTGATTTGTAACCAATATTACCGTCAAATATACGAGAAACTTACCCATAGATAGTCTTCTGATTGTATATTGAGTGATTCTCTTCCAAGTCTATGTTACGATATACAAACTCTGCGGTTATGGTTTTTTGAAAGTCGTCAAGCAGTGAGTGGTTTTTTTTTAGTTCCCTACCAACTCTGAGGAGGTTGTTCTTTCCACTTCTGAGCACTTGAATAATATAGTTTTACTGTCGTTGATTAACTGATGCTATCTGAGTTATACCAAACGATACTTGAAGATTATATGCACTGATCTTAAGTTTCTTCCTCCTTTTTTTTCTTCTGAAATATTCTGTCAATATCACTGTTTCTGTGGAAGTTTGTAACTAATTTAGTATCTTCAGGGTTTAAATATCTATGGAGCGTTGGGTTAACATATTGCCCGGTTTAGTACTAACATGAGCACATAATCTTAACTTTAAACGGAATGCTAGGATAACTTTCGCCCAGTTTAGTACTAATATCAGCACATTCATCGTCCTTACTTTAGTCCCTATTTTCGGGCTAACATGTTGCGCGGTTTAGCTCCAAGGGCAGTAAATGGTCCAAACCTCAGATAGTATGCGACGGTGTGGGCAAATACATTGCTTGGTTTAATACCATCATCAGTACATGGTCCTAACAGGAGGCGTTATATTGGGGTTGCCATGTGGCCCAGTTTAGCACCACATGGTCCTAGCTTTTGTAGCATTTATTTTCACTGTGTTGCAAACACAGTGTACCCCTTGCTGAGATTGAACATCGAGCTACAGATGTTCGGTTCGGACTGAGCGTCAGTCGTATTGATCCCAGCAATATGGTGATGAGAATCGGGGTCTGAAAAGGGGTCACATGTAATGTCCCTTTTCCCTCTGACTAACTTTGTTTAACAAAACAAAAAGGTCAAAGTTTCTTTGTTTCGTCTCCTGTCAAGCAGAAGGACGAAGAGAAATGCAAATTTACAAATCGACTTTTTATAAACTATCAAATGTTTAACATTATATTATCACATTGACATTACGAAATCAGATAAACGAAATACATGATTTTTTTCCATCACTTTCCGTCTCTCTCTCTCTCTCTTTCTCTTTTTTGTTTTCCTTTTTTTATTTTCTTACTTTCTGTTTTTGCTACCACTTTTTCTTGGTCATTCTCATCCACCCACAACATCTGTTCGTTGATGAGAGGAGAGGGTGGCGACTAAAACATGTGTTGTTATGTCGACTTATTTATTTATCGGACCAGTGAACGTCGCATCCAGTAAATACGAACGGAGGTGACGAAAACACACATTAACATTGTACGGTTCAGCGCAAAGCTAACGCCGATAAATCAAATCGATTTATAATGTCTTTCTCTCACACACAGCCAAATTGGGATGACCGTTCCTTGTCTTTGTTAACTTCGTGCTACTTTTTGGTTATTTTTTTTTTTAGCTTTAGTCTTTGTTTGTTTTTGGTTTTGGCGGGATTTTTTTGTTTTTCTTTTCGTCGCCCTCTTCATTCTATTTTAGCCTTTCACGAGCGATTTGGGTGAAATTCTATTCTATGCTCTCTTAGAAATTGTCATCTCGTCCGAACCTGAACAGTCGTAAATTTTAAATAACAATGACACTAACAACAAACACCACACACACACACACACACATTAGATACATGCATACACACACTCTTGAGTGTATATATATATGCATGTGTATATGCATGTGTATATATAGGCGGCGAGCTGGTAGAAACGTTAGCACGCCGGGCGAAATTCGTAGCCGCATTTCGTCTGTCGTTACGTTCCGAGTTCAAATTCCGCCGAGGTCGACTTTGCCTTTCATCCTTTCGGGGTCGATAAATTAAGTACCAGTTACGCACTGGGGTCGATGTAATCGACTTAATCCCTTTGTCTATCCTTGTTTGTCCCCTCTGTGTTTAGCCCCTTGTGGGTAGTAAAGAAATATATATATGCATGTGTGTGTGTGTGTGTGTGTATGTGTGGAGAGAGGGAGAGAGAGAGGAGATGTCCATAACGTAGAGCACAGAGAGATGGGTTCCCGGTCACAGAGTTATAGTTTCGATTCCTAGTGCGGGCCCTTGAGCAAGACACTTTATTCCACGTTGGTCACTTCATTCAATTGAAAAAATGAGTACTACTCAAGCATTTGAGTAACCTCTGACCAACACCACCACCACCCTCTCTCTCTCTCTCCTCATTTGTCACAGCCAGGATGCTCCTTTGGATCCACTCTGAGGGGACGGAGAGGGACCCGTCTATCTACTCGCGGCTACATGGGGACCCTAAATAATTACCGAAAGTATGGTGAACATGTGTGTATAGTAACAAAAACAACTTATAGTGTGTGCGTGGGTGTGAGTGTGTGTGTGTGTATGTGTGTGTATGCGTGTGTGTGTGTGTGCGTGTGTGTGTGTATGTGTATGTGTGTGTGTATGTGTGTGTATGTGTGTATGTGTGCGTGTGTGTGTATGTGTGCGTGTGTGTATGCGTGTGTGTGTGTGTGTATGTGTGTGTATGTGTGTGTGTGTGCGTGTGTGTACGTGTATGTGTGTGTATATGTGTATGTGTGTGTGTGTGCGTGTGTGTGTGTGCGTGTGTGTATGCGTGTGTATGTGTATGTGTGTGTGTATGTGTGTGTGTGTGTGTGTGTGTGTGTGTGTGTGTGTGTGTGTGTGTGTGTGTGTGTGTGTGTGTTATGAAGATCAAGTTGACGGACTTCAAATTTCGCCTATCAGCTTGTCCAACCTAACCATTTATATACCCAGTGTATAGGAAACCAAAGAAACTTCTGACTCTCAGTCAAGCTTTCCCGTGTAAGTAAAACTAATAGATATGTACTAAAAAGTATTGAGTAATTCTGTAGTCTAATGTTAGAGAGTCAAGACTATTGAAAAGGTTGCAAGACGCAACGAAAAGTTTTAGAAAAATAAAAAAGAAATAAGTGGAAATTTTACCGGTGAGTGTGTTACATTATAAGGCACCAAAAGAGAATGACTCTCCCCAGACACAACAGAATAGTGTGGGAGTGTTTTATATAAAACTTGCCATAAAAACTACCGTGTGGTGGGAAACTGTTATTATATGTATATATATGTATGCTAGTATATCTATATAACTACGCATATATAAATGCGTGTAGTGTGATCATATGATATACTACCCATACATATTTATTATATATGTATATATATATATATATATATAGTATATATATTATATAATAGTATATTACATAAACGCGATATTATATATATATTGTTATATTTCGGAATGGTCATTGCCAGTTTAGCCAATAAAACACACGCACTATATATTTGGTGTAATTTTGCTTCAGGTTATTTATTTTTTTACATTAATCTTAATCTTATTTCGGCCAGAGTTCTTTCGTCACACTCCTGTGACCGCATCAGTGGTCCTTTGTTTTCTTCTTTCTTATTTCTGGCTACTTACCACACAGCCACTCCTGCACCTATTTATTCATTTATTTATTTATTCTGAATGCATTGACTAAGGTTAAATTTTAAAAGAAAAGACATAAATCCGAAACAGAAGAAAACATTGGATTCGCCGTTTTCATTGTTTCATAAGAGAGTATATAATGTCTCTCATTTTATTATTTTCTACTTTAGGCGTAGTCTTGGTTGTGCAGTAAGGAGTCTGCTTCCCAACCGCATGGTTTCAAGTTCAGTCCTGCTGCGCGATAACTTAGTTAAGTGTCTTCTACTATAGCCTCGTACCGATCCAAGACTTGCGAATGGATTTGGTAGACAGAAACAGAAAAAAGCCAGTTACACACACATACATAGGCACACACATACACACACACACACACACATACACATACACACACACATTCACACACACGCACACACACATACACACACCACATACACACACATATGTGTATATATATATATGCGTGGAGGCGCAATGGCCCAGTGGTTAGGGCAGCGGACTCGCGGTTTCGATTCCCAGACGGGCGTTGTGAGCGTTTATTGTGCGAAAACATCTAAAGCTCCCCGTGGCTCCAGCAGTGGGTGGTGGCGATCCCTGCCGTACTCTTTCCCCACAACTTCCTCTCACTCTTTCTTCTGTTGGCCCGCTCGCTTAGCCAGTGGGGTGGGGTCATTTGAAGGCTAAAACAATACGAAGCGCATTGTGACCAGCGATGTATAGCAACATCTGATAGCCTGGTCGGTCACGTGATATATATATATATATATATATATATAACGGGAAGCTTTATGAAAATAAACAAAAGACGAAGGCAGGTGGAAAACAAACGAACAATTGTATTAGTATGGCGCTCATATATATATATATACCAGCTTAAAAGCAGCCCTGCTGGGCGGCTTTTCGGCTGGCTCCTGTAGTGGGCTCTTCATTAGGCCTCGGACTCAACAATGACACTTCATGCATTGAGTACATATTAAATTTTATCAAACTTGAACAGTATTTTTCATCGAAACACTGGTATGATTTGTCCACTTGGAACTCCTTGCAAAACTGCATGATAAACAACAGTACCACCAACATCGCCACCACATCTGCTATACACACGCCATTCAGACTTCTGACACCACCGATATCAATGCTTTTGACATCGCCGCCTTCCCCTCTTCCACCATCACCATTGTCTTTCACATCACTTACTCTCACCCTCATCCCTGACTGCCTCGGCTACCACCACCACCACCACTATCATTATCACCGCCGCCACCACCTCTATCACAACTACAGCTCATACTATTGCTATAACCCCATTACCATCGTTCTGTATGTTAGTTCAGTATGTTGGTTCAGTGTTCAGTCCCGCTTTCTCTCACATACCCACTCTTTCTCTCTCTCTTCCTCTCTCTCTCCCCCCTCTCTCTCTCCCCCCTCTCTCTCTCTGTCTTCGTCACCGCCCTCACCGTCTCTATGCCTATTATTACTCTCACCCCAGTGTAAACAATAGTAGAAATGTCAATGAATAGTGAGAGAGGGGGCTCGAAGTGTGACACATTGACACACAGAATTTATTTTTCGCATTTATTATATTAGATATATATTCTTTTACTCTTTTACTCTTTTACTCTTTTATTTACGTCAGTCAGGGGACAAAAACACAGCATATATACACACAATAGATAATATAATATAAATATATACATATACATATATACGAGCGGGTGTTCTTTCAGTTTCCGTCTACCAAATCCACTCACAAGGCATTGGTCGGCCCGAGGCTATAGTAGAAGACACTTCCCAAGGTGCCACGCAGTGGGACTGCACCCGGACCATGTGGTTGGTAGACAAGCTACTTACCACACAGCCACTCCTGCGCTATATATATATGTATATATATATTATAATATACTATATATATATCATAGATATATATATATATATAATATATATATATATATATATATATATATAAGTATATATATAATATATATGATATATATATATATATATAATATATTTCAATCGTCGTTTGCAAGATTCCTGATTTGAATGACGTGTGTGTTGAAACAAATATTGTTGTATATTAGGATAGTCATTTTCTTTATTATTATCTTTTTTTTACCAAATAAACACACGCTCTATCTTTTCTTTCTTTTTTTCCTTCATTCGTTAAAAACAACAATTACAGTAAAAACGAGTGAAGAAATAATATATATGCGTGTGTTTGTAAAATGACAATCCCGAAAATAAACAATATATAAGAAAAATAATAATAATAATAATAATATAATATAACTCTCATGACATCTGAAATCAACAACTGAAATATCATGTAATTGTTTTGTATCATAAAAGAATACAAAAATAATAATAACAATCATTGATCAAATAATACGATAATCACGAGCAATAGTAATATATAATGTTGAATAATATGGAAAATGTTCAAATAAAAATATTCAAGTAAACTCAATAATATGACTGCAATAATGTGCTGTTTAAATATGAGATAATAATAGTAATGAATAATATAAAATGAATATTGGGCTTGTATAATAATCAATATGATGAAATATAATAATAATAATAATAATAATGATAATAATAGTAATAATAATATAATAATAATATAAATCATAATAATAATAATAATATAGTTAATAATAATGATAATAATAATAATAATAATAATAAATAATAATAATAATAATAATAAATAATAATTAATAATAATAAAATAATAATGATAACTTTAAAAAAAAATAACGAACTACTGAGTTGGTTTAATGGCCTACCAATGTATACTATGAGTTCTTTGCCCTAGGAGTCGGGAAGACACTCGGCAAGAAATGGAAGCAAATTTGAAAGAAGAAAAGAAATAATAATAATAATAATAATAATAATATATAATAATAATAATAATAATAATAATAATAATAATAATGATATAATGAAATAATAATAATAATAATATAATAATAATAATAATAATAAAATAATAATAATAATATATTGTATGGAACACTTCCATACAAAACCATCAGAGCATCACAACAAATCACAGCACATACCCAAGGCACACAGAGCTGCGCTCGGTAGTGAAGTGAAAGCACGCTATAAAAATAAAACTACTGAACAATAATAATAATAATAATAATAATAATAATAATAATAATAATAATAATATAACAAACGAAGGAAAAAACGATTTCTTCAAAGGGGTGTAAAACATCCAATTCCCTTGTACGGCAGTTGAATACCCCAGAAATAGGAGAATAAATACAAATTACAAATAAGTGAATAGAGACATACAATTGACAATCTAACAATATGCATGTGTGTGTGTGTGTGTGAGAGAGAGAGAGAGAGAGAGAGAGAGAGAGAGAAGAGAGAGAGATTCTGTGTCGGTATTTATTCCCCACCGCCGCTTAACAACCAGTATTGGTGTGTTTACGTCCCCGTAGCGTAGCGCTTCAGCAAATGAGACCGATAGGTTAAGTACCACCCTTAATTAATATATAGTACCGTAGCCGAAACTGGTGTCCATGTGCCTGAATGTGAAACCATTATTTTCTATGATTAAACTTAACACTAGTTTTTGTACGAGTAAGTTGTAGTTGATTGGATTAACCCAATCATATAACTGGTACTTATTTTATTTAGCAAGGGTAAAGTCAACTCTGATGATATTTATATTTAAAATTCAGATACGAAAAGACCGATAGAATAAGTACAAGACTTTGATAGAAAGTACAGAGGTCGATTTGTTTGACAAAACCCTTCAAGGTGATGCCCCAGCATGGCCGCAATCCAATGAGTAAACAATTAAAAAGAAAATCCGTTAGCGAAAATATAAATAAGTAAAAAAGAAACGGTAATCATCAAATATTCTGTTGTACTAATACTTTCTATTTCTATTTTACGCAGCCGAGAAGACGAAGAAACTATATCGCCGGGTTAGGAAGCTGTACCGCGATCAGGTTGAGAAAAAAAGATGGAGACATCTGGAGTAGATTTTTGAAACTTCAACAACAGAGAGAAGACAACTGAACAACGTCATTGTCAGCTTTGAATGTTCTTGCATTATGAAAGAAGTCACAACTTGGTTTCTTAGTATATCCTCCGGTGGACAATTTCCTAATTCTGACCCCCTGCTATATCTACAGATTAGACGATGATCCACGCTTTCTTTTTGTTAAGAGACGCTCAAAGCTAATTCCCTGTTGTTTAGGGTTATTTAATTTGAGTGACAAATTTCCAAACAAAAACTATTTCAGTTTGTCCTTCCAGTAAAATCTAAAATATATTATTTATCATAAAATTTTCCATTAGATTCAATAATGACAACGATAATTTTTTAAACTGCATATATCTTGATATGG
>NC_043011.1:7579500-7584500 GCF_006345805.1 Octopus sinensis | reverse complement strand
TTACATCCCTTATATAATAGCAAAAAAATGCATTAAAAATGGGAAAAAATTATGGTAATTTTTTTTTTAAATCGTAGACTCATCGTAGACGCGCGCTAATACCCAGAAGGGCTCGATACGAATCACGACTATAAGATACCCGCTTTTGGTTAAATCGTAGGAGACAGACACCACACAACCTCACTTTTATATATATAGATTTATATATATATATATATAACTGAGAATATGTGTCTGTCTGTCTGTCAGACTGTTTGTTTACCTAAAACTTGAGAACTACACAACCGATTTCATTCAAGTTTTACACATGCCTTTCAAAGGGTCCGGGGAGTGTCATCGGCAAAAAAAATGTTCAACTTCTTGCCTAGGGCGAGCCCATAGCAATATCATATCTTCTCCACTATTTCAGTATTACGTGTTAAAAGTGAAACAAAAACATTTCTCTATTTTATGTCAGATACTTTCACTTTAACAATAAAAATAATAATAACAATTAAATTATATGTAGTAAGTATTAATTAAAATCAAACTAAAGTATAATATAATCGTAACATAACAAAAGTAAAAATAGCAATTGGTATAAAATTGCATCAATGACTTGAACTTGAATAAGTGGTTTCACATGAATGGGAATAAATTAAAAGTAAAATTAGCGTGCAGAAATGGAATAGTCCAGATGGAGCTGTGCAAATACCGTTTACCACAGCTTTTACATTAGATTATAAGCTAATTAGCTAGCATTAAGTATCTATATGAAGTTTGGCTGTATGTAATGTCTGTTTTCTCGAACAGCCGCTCCTACTGAGTACTGCTGTTGGTTTATTTCTTATACATAAAGGACTATAGCTTCAACTGCTTACTGCTTTCTGATTCATCGTAAGGTTTGTTGTTATTATTATTACTGTTTAATTATTGTTATCACGTTTGTTGGTTCCTCGTGAGGGAAACGTTATTCTGTTGCATTTGTTAAATAATTGTAAACTGTAACCCTACCCCTTTGGGAGAAGGAGCTTTGGTTATTGTTTAAAAATTGAATTGTGTCCCTGTTGGGGAAAATTGACAATATTTTCACCGTTTACACGGAAGCATTTTTGTTAGAATGCCTTTCTATAGAAGAAAGTCCAAAAATGAATTTCGCTACAGCCGTCGGCGGGCGCGAACTCATTAAAATTAAAATGAAAGAAATACAAACCTATTTCGGATTGATCACCGACAAAGACGGTGAATCTAGGATAACACCACCAAACGAAATAAAAAATTAAATTAAAGAAAAGACCATTGTCTATTAAGTATACCATGTAGAGAAAAAAAAAGATTTGAACACCTTGAGGAAAGCACCATCGTAAAGTGTCTTGGTGCGACTATGAAAGATATCTAACCAGAGGCGGTAAATTCGCCACAATAGAAGCAAGGTTCGAGTCAATAGTCGACTCGAACCTTGCAAAGTGGAAATATTTTATTTTTACCTTTATATCTTGAACGTAGGACGTCCCGGATAAAAATTAAAAATGCCCCCCCCCTCCCCCAGAAGTAGAGGTAGGCTGGATTGTAGCCACACTTCTATACAAGAGGGCGGACAAGATACAATTGTGTATGTGTATGTATGTATGTATGTATGTATGTATGTATGTATGTATGTATGTATGTATGAGACCTTTTGTGTGCTGAAGATTGTGAGCTAGTAGCACACACAGAGATTGATATGCAACACATTTTGAATGCATTCTCTGATGCTTGCACTGCCTTAGGATTGACAGTCAATCTCAAGAAAACTGTTGTCATGCATCAACCTGCCCCTGGTAAGCAGTATAGTGTACCAAATATCCATGTGTATGGTAAACGACTTGATGTAGTTGATCAGTTTGTCTACCTGGGAAGCACTATTAATAGATATAGCAATTTGGATGATGAAATTCCATATAGAATTAGAAAAGCAAGTGTTGCGTTCGGAAGGCTAGAAAAGCGCCTCTGGAGTCGGCGAGACATATGCAGAAAGACAAGGATAAAGGTGTACAAGGCATGTGTGCTCCCTTCTCTTCTCTATGCCTGCGAGACGTGGGTCACATATCGATACCACCTTAAACAACTGGAACGTTTCCATCAGATGTGCCTCAGACGGATCTATGGCATTAAGTGGAAGGACCGCATCAGTGATCTTGAAATACTCGAAGGCTCTCGGTGTGAAAGTATAGAAGCTCTTGTGTTAAAGCAAAGGCTCAGATGGAGTGGTCATGCGGTCAGGATGTAGGATTCAAGGATGCCAAAACAACTCTTTTATGGAGAGTTAGCTAAAGGAGAACGACCTCCACATAAACCAAAAAAGTGGTATAAGGACTTGCTGAAGGCATCTCTCCTGACACATGGGAAGGCATAGCTATTGATCGTAGCAGGTGGAGAAGGATTGTGCATGAGGGGACAGCCACTTTTGAGAAATTTCGAGTTGCACATGAGAAAGTAAGGAGGGATGTCAGGAAGGGCATCGCTGTTACACTTCCAGAAGGGAAGGGTCTTCCTTTGATTCTGACATGCAATGTCTGTGCAAGACCCTGCCTCAGTAAAGCTGGACTCATGAGTCATTTTCGTAGTCATAAAACGAGACAGATGAGTGACAACCTGGCCACTGGTGGTGTAACACACCATACTAATCATATCTGTCGGGCATGTGGAAGAGAGTGTAATTCGGCAGGAGGACTTAAACGACATGCAAAGGTACATGAAGCCCAGTTACAACTACAGCCGGCAATTACCGGTAAAGGTTTTAGTTGCCAATTTTGTACAAGACATTGTAGATCTTTAGCTGGGCTAAAAAGTCACATTCGAGCACAGCACCAGTAACAGTTAAGCTTCGTGCAATGGCCATACTCGATAACGAGGGGGCAGCCATGTATGTATGTATGTATGTATGTATGTATGTATGTATGTATGTATGTATGTATGTATGTATGTATGTATGTATGTATGTGTGTATGTATGTTTGTTTGTATGTATGTATGTACGTATATATATGCATGTATTGGTTCGGCAACTAAGTTCTCGCCATTTTTAAATTTTTTGGAATTTATTGCATTTTTAAATTTTGGAATCTACTTTGTTTTTTGTTTTTTGTTTTTTTTTTCTGGTTAGTTTTTGTTCATTTTTTGTTTATTTTCAGATCATTAAATTGGAATGTCAAGTTAAGAAAAACGAGCATTTTCGACACCTCCTTTTTGCTTTTAATCAAGGTTCTAAGGCCGCAAAAGCTGCTCGCGACATTTGTGCTGCATATGGAGAGGGTACCATAGCTGAAAGAACCGCTCGTGATTGGGATGCCAAGTTCAAAAATGGAAATTTTGACCTCAAAGACGCACCTCGTTCTGACCATCCAACTGAGTTCGATGAAGAGCGATTAAATCGACTTTTGCATGAAAATTCTCGTCAAACGACAAGGAACTGGCAGAGAAAATGGAATGCTCCCACTCTGCTATAGAGAAGCATCTTCACTCGATGGGAAAGGTTCAAAAGTATGGAGCATGGGTTCCACATGCTTTAAGTGACAACAACAACAAAAATCAACGAGCCACAATCTCCGCTGGTTTGCTTGCTCGTCACCGCTCAACTCATGGACACAAGCAACGATTTCTTTACCGAATCGTTACTGGCGACGAAAATTGTGCCTGTACATCAATATGAAGCAGCGTAAGGAATGGCTTAGCCTCAGTAAACAAGCGAGACTGCGCGTGAAACAAGATCTTAAAACGATGTTGTGCGTGTGGTGGGACTGGGAAGGGATTATCCATTACGAATTGCTTGAACGGAACCAAACGGTCAACGCGGAACTCTATGTTCAACAGATGGAATGACTCAACACGGCTATTCAAGAGAAAAGACCTAATCGACAGCATGGAGTTCTTCTGCTGCACGACAACTCTTGCCCTCATATCGCCAATATGACCAAGGAAGCCATTCAAACGCATGGCTAGGAAGTGCTGCCACACCCGCCGTACTCTCCTGATTTGGCACCAACGGATTTCCACCTCTTTCGATCTCTTTCAAATGCTATGCGCAGAGTTTCGTTCAATACTGATGCAGAATTGAGAGCTTGGTTGGATCAATTTTTCGAGTCGAAATCGGATGATTTCTACCAACGAGGTGATTAATTAGTTGTTATTTTTATTAAACCTTTTTAAAATTTTAAATTTAAAAAGACGGCGGGAACTTAGTTGCCAACCTAATATGTGTGTGTGTGTTTCTATGTATATATGTATTTATGTATGTATGTATGTATGTATGTATGTATATATATATATATATGTGTATGTATATATATTGTGTATATATGTATGTATGTATATATATATATATATATAAAAATATATATATATATATATATATATGTGTGTGTGTGTGTGTGTGTGTGTGTGTGTGTGTGTGAGTGTGTGTGTATGTGTGTGTGTATACGTATATGTATGTACGTATGTCTATATATATGTATGTATATATGTATAAGTATGTATATATGTATACATATATATATTTGTTGTGCAAGATTTTTTTATAAACATATATTTGAATTAGAATTTTTAATAATAATCTAGACATTGTGGGCTTTAATAATTACTTTGTCCCAAGAAATTTAATGAGCTGTTTTCTTCATATATAAATATATATTATATATATATATGGGGAGAGAGGGGGGAGATCTTGTGTCTTGGGAGGGTCATTATACCAGTACTGATAACACGCGTACTGGTTCAATATCACTCCTTTACCGTTAGACAATTGTTTAAATATCCCACCAGCTAAATAACGGATCGTCTGTTTAATGTTCTGATTAAACAACCAATCGGTTATTTGCAAGTCAAAGTCCTTTCGTCGCCATTTGCGACCTCTTCAATGATATGTTCTCTTTCTTCAAAGCCTGTCCTGTGTTTGTCGAGATTAGTTTCATACCTGTGTATATATATATGTGTCAATATGTATTATATATATAGATATATATATATATATATATATTTGAGTCA
>NC_043011.1:7512424-7579400 GCF_006345805.1 Octopus sinensis | reverse complement strand
GCTATAGTAGAAGACACTTGCCCACGGTGCCACTCAATGGGACTGAACTCAGAACCATGTGGTGGGTAAGCAAGCTAATTACGACACAGCCACGCCTGCACCGATATATATACGTATATATATGTATGTGTGTGTGAGAGAGAGAGAGAGAGAGAGAGAGAGAGAGAGAGAGACAAATGTTTGCAAAACCCTTTTAACAATGCAGGTGAGGAATGAAACAGAATATAGATGATGTCAATAAATCAAAAAAGTTTTTTTATGTTCTTTCATGTTCCTGTTATAGACAAGCAATGTCTATTGCCATAACAGACTGCTGTGGCCTGTCATTAACGACTCAACACCCGATACTCTTGGATTATTTTCTATCTTCTATTTGAAAAGGAGAACTTTTCCCGAAATAGAAGATCATTAAACAACTTATGCAAGGTAATACAATATATTTCCTCTTCGTTTTTCTTTATTACTACTACCACTAGTGGTAGTAGTAGTAGTAGTAGTAGGGGAGGAGGAGGAGGAGGAGGATCGATTTGTTTGACTAAACTCTTTAGTCTGCGACCCAATAATTCAAATCGTATGTATATGTGCGAACACACGAAAACCGAATGCCGTGGTGAATTATTTGCACCTAACCAAAAGTGAAAGTAAAAAAAGAACGATATATCATAATTATTGAAACCAGACCACAGTTTATTTGAATGATTTTTTTTATTTAGCTACTTTTCATTTTTGTAGACCGACGCAGGCGTAGCTGTGAGGGAAGGAGCTTGCTTTGCAGCCACGAGAATCCGTGTTCAGTTCCACTGCGTGGCACCTTGCACAAGAGACTTCTATTATAGCCTCGAGCTAACCAAAGCTTTGAGAGTACAATTGGTAGATGGAAACCGAAAGAATATATATATATATATATATATATATATATATTATATATATATATATATATATATATATATAATGTGATAATTAAAAATATATGCATAAATACAAACATATATGTACGTACCTACATCTACATGTATATATACATGCATATATAAATAAATATACGTAAGTACAGGACGCCACGAAACCGAAAATTTTTTACAAGAAAACAAGTACAGGACAAGCTACACAAGGAAAAATCCACCGTCATCAGCTGTCGCTAGTTAACTCAGGCGAGTTTCGAAGGCAAGACAGGACACACATATATATATATATATATACTTTCTAATTTTCCTTAATATTATTAAATCTTATTGATTATTTCAAAATGTATAGTTTAATTATAACGTCTTCATTTTTGTTGTAAATTTATTTTATGTCATTTAGACCAAAAGAGTGGCTATGTATCGTTGGATCGAAGAAATATCAATTCTTGAGATTATCGATTTTGATATTGTCGATTTGAATATATCGTCACGAAACACGCGTCGTCGTTTTAATGTGTATTATTTAGTATAATAATTTTTACTACAATATTAATAACATATTTAATTCTATATTTTATTATAGATAATATCTTTCATTATTAATTGAGTTACTTTATGTAGGTTCTGTCTCTTAATTATATATATATATATATAATATATATCTATATATATATATATATATATATATATATATATATATATATATTATATATATATATATATAATATATATATTGTATGTATGTATGTATGTAAGTATGTATGTATGTGTATGTATTTGTGTATGTAGTATGTATGTATGTATGTATGTATGTATACATATATATATATATGTACTTGTGTGTGTGTCTCCGTGTTTGTCTTCCACCACCGCTTGACATTGAGTGTTGGTGTGTTTACATCCCCATTACTTAGCGGTTCGGCTAAAGTGACAGAATAAGTACCAGACTTTAAAAGACAAGTACAGGAGTCGATTCATTCTACTAAGAATTCTTCAATGCTGTGCTCCAGCATGGCCGCAGTCTAATCCCTGAATCAAGCGAAAGGTAAAAGTTAAAAGTTAAAAGACCTGAAGCAGGCCTAGAGTCGAGAAGCCATGTCATCAATGAGGGACGTGAATGGCGACGAAAGGGCTTTGACGAACCTCACTGCTTGGTTGATTAACCGAAAGCTAATCAGGCAGTCAATTAGTTAACTGATTGAATAATTAACCAATTGACAAATAGATCATTAAGAAGTGAAATAGAACAGGTACGTGTGTTTATTATTGACCTCACCGAAATACAAAAAAATTTATTACATTTTCATTTTACATATTAGTCATATTATTTTAACTGGGTTTTTTTATAAATGATTATTTTCATATTCGTAAACTTTATATTTTCTTTGAAAATTGATATTTGACATGATAATGGGACCTTAATAAATATTTAAATTTAAATATATATTTTTATTTGTGTTTATTTATTCTTATATTTTATTATCTTGCTGGGTATTTACGAGATTATTTTTATTACATTTACTTTTTATTTTGATAATTTATTTTTTATAAACTTGTTTGGAGTGTAAGGTTACAAACTCGTTGAGATTTTGGGAAGAAATTGTCACAAAGTGCAAACATTTTAATTGATGTGATAATAAATATTCTGAGGCAAATGATATTTGTTACCAGGGGTTCACGTGGTAACAACTTAAAGTCTTACCAAAGTGTCAATCGACGATGTAATTTAACAGGACGATGCAACTGAAAACCCAGGATGCTCTTACGCTAAGGTTTCCATTGTGGAGTATACAAAACACAAAAAATCTGGAGAAGTGACAGGCAAAAAAAAATCTAATATTTTTGTAGTGGTGACAGCTGTTTCATAATTCAATCTCAGTTACATCATAAACTTTGATGCAGATGTGTGTGATGTGCGTGCATGTGTGTGTGTGTGCTTGTGTGTGTAGTTTACTACTCCATTAAAGTAGGATCAACGGAAAAAGTACTCCATTCAGTGAGAGATAAATATAATTTAATGTACACTGTATTAAGATAAAAGGTACTAGTAGTTTCTTGCCATTGAGATACGTGGCTAAGAAGAAGAAGAAGAAGAAGAAGAAGAAGAAGAAGAAGAAGAAGAAGAAGAAGAAGAAGAAGAAGAAGAAGAAGAAGTCATTCTACTATGGGATCAAAGCCTGAAATTTGGGGTAGGAGCTAGTCGGTTACATGAGTACCAGTATAGAAACGGTGCTTATTTTATCGACCTCGAAAAGATGAAAAGTGAAATCGACTTCGGCAGAACTTGAACTTAGAACGTAAAGAGCCCGAAGAAATGCATTTTGTTCGATTTGCTAATGATTCTGCCAGCTCGCCACCTAATGATAATAATTTCTTTTATTGGCCACAAGGGGCCTCCTGAAGACATAGGGGAGTGCACAAGAAGAAGAAGAAGAAAAAAACACGAATGAAATGAACAACAACAACAACAAAACAAAACTGATGCGGGATAGCAAAATGGCGGGGGTGGGGGGAGAATTTTTTGAGAAAGTGAAAAAAGGGGGTGAGACCTAGAAATCAAAATATAGACACATGAATAAATATATAAACAAATAAACTAGATAGCAAACCATATCATAGAAACAGCAAAGCAACAACAAAAGGAGAATGGGTGGCCGGAAGGGGGACAACCACAGAAGGTGATTTGAGGTACCCCACACACAAACTAGCCCCTATACCTCTGTCACGCTGAAGACATAATAAAAAAAAAGGGGGATGTTAGATATATGTAATTTATTTTTTCTTTAATAACAATCATTATGATTTTTCTATGAGTGAGCTATCGAGTTTTATTATTGTAATAATAATAATAATAATAATAATAATAATAATAATAATAATAATAATAATAATAAAATAATAATGATAATATAATAATAATAATAATAATATAATAATAATAATAATAATAGTAATAATAATCTTGCCAGTCTGTGAGGACCTGCAAAATTCATGGGGCTTGACCCGCAACAGAAACGATAAAATAAAATATTCCCAATGGTGGTAGTTATTTGTAAAAATAATATTTAATCATGAAAATAATGGAAGGAGAAACACATTTGAATATTTACCTTTCCATACAGACACACATAAAAAATTAACAAATACAGAGATAGGTAGATAGATAGATAGATAGATAGATAGATAGATAGATAGATAGATAGATAGATAGATAGATAGATAGATAGATAGATAGATAGATAGATAGATAGATAGATAGGCAGACAGATAGACGGATAGGTAGGTAGAAAGAGAGACAGAGAGAGAGAGAGAGGCAGACAAAAGACAGGCAGACACATACGTACATACATAGACAGATAGATAGAGAGAAAGAGAGAAAGAGAGAGATTGACTGATCGATTGATTGATTGATTGATTGAGTAAGACATACATATATGCTAATGTGCGTGTGTGCGCGCTCGTGCGTGTATGTATAATATTAAATATAAGTTTTTAAATGTATAATAAATGCACAAACAACCAGAAAACTGATAGGAAAGTTCGCCAAACCCTCATCAGTTAGCAGACAGTCGAACGCAACACATTCTGTATAGGACATAGAGTGCTCAATACAATTCACATAAGCGAGTCACATTGTGCAGAGACGGAGTTGATGATGATCATCCGCATCATCATCATCAGCAGCATTGCACCCAAATGCAATTTGGACCAGGAACCTGCTCGGCATGGGAACCAACTGCGGTGACGGCAGCGGATATGGTGGTGGTGATGGGGGGGGGCAGCGGCGGTGGCGGCGGTGGTGGTGGGGATGGTGGTGGTGATGGTGGCGCGGCGGCGGTGGTGGTGGTGGTGGAGGTGAGGTGGTTGTGGTGGTGGTGGTGGTGGTGGCTGCGGCGACAGTGGTGTTCATTGACCAATATCATATCTAAAGCATGTTGCGGGTTGTAATAGATGTTGCAATAAAAAAACATAATATATATATATATACATCTATAGGGGGCTGGTGAAAACGCCCCCCTCCACCTATTTCTTTTTTTTTTAGTAGCCCTGTTTCTGTTATTAATTAGAACTCATGAAGACTCCAAACACAGGTCGATTGTAGGTGTGGTCGGTGAAGCTGAGTGCGGCGTGAGGTGTGAGGTGTGGTGCTTAGACCTCCCCAGAAACGGTGCAACGACAAATGGGTTTACCGTATTTTCTATAGTATCGTTCCACCTTATGAGTTCAACTGCAGCCGAAATACAATTCCATTTCTGCGTGGGTGATGGTCGTGGTGGTGGGAGTGAATGTGTGTGCATGCGTACGCGCATATATGCACTTTCATTTATGTGTGTGTGTGTGTTGTGTGTGTGTGTGTGTGTGCGTGTGTGTGTGTGTGTGTATACATATATATACACACACACACATATATATATATATATATATGTGTGTGTGTGTGTGTGTGTTGTGTGTGTGTATATATATATATATATATATATATAGGTGCAAGAATAGCTTTATGGTAAGAAGCTTGCTTCCCAATCACATGGTTCCGAGTTCAGTCCCACTGCGTGGAACCTTGGGTAAATGTCTTCTACTATAGCCTCGGGCTGACCAAAGCCTGGAAACTGAAAGAAGCCCTTCGTATATATGCGTGTGTGTACGTGTGTCTGTGTTTATGCTTATCACCTAGCCCCACATCACTGCTTGACAACTGGCGTTGCGGTGTCTACGTCCCCGTAACCTAGCGGTTCGCTTAAATAAAATGATAGAATAAGTACTATGCTTTAAAAGAAATAAGCCCTGGAGTCCTTTTGTTCAACTAAAACCCTTCTAGGTGGTGCTCCAGCATGGCTGCAGTCAAATGACTGGACATTGTAAAAGAACAAAAGAATACATATAATATTGCCACTGGTCATTACCGGTCAGAAGGCTACCATTGGTTTCGTGTCTGCCATTATTCATAGGAATTGGCGATCATCAGACATACTGGCCATAATATATACATTCACACATACATACATACATACATACATACATACATACATACACATACATACACATACATACATACATGCATGCATGCATGCATACATACATACATACATACATACATACATACATACATACATATGTACATACATATGCATGTATGTACATATATATGCGTGTGCATGTGTGTGCATATATGTCTGTGTGTGTATGTTCTATATGCATGTATGAAGATAGATAGATAGATAGATAGATAGATAGATAGATAGATAGATAGATAGATAGATATATAGATAGATAGATAACGACAGATGGAATGCGATTCACTACAGCTGTTTCAAACATGTTTATACTGATGAACAGAAGTGCTGCATCAAGCAACAACAAAAACGTATTCATCAGGTGAGTATAGGTAAGAATTAACAATTAGAACTCCTCAAGAAAAAGGACAGTGCCAGATGATTCGACCGATCCAAATTCAGTCAGAATTACAGTCTATTATACAGCATGCTCTCTTTAATCCTCCGTCCGGTTAAAGAGAATATACTGTATAAAAGACAATAATAATAATAATTATAATAATAATAATAATAATAATAATAATAATAATATAATAATAATAATAATAATAATAATAATAATAGTTAATAATAATAATAATAATAATAATAATAATAATAATATACCAGGTAGTGGCTCTCATGGAAGTGCTATCATGTACATGTTTTGTCTTGGTATAAAAGACGAGCTCCAGCAAATATTTTGCTCAATACCACAGATTTGCTTATCAGTTGTTTGACCTTAACGTGTGCAGACAATTCGCCAAAAGACAATTTGCAGATTGGGCAATTTTCCTACAGACAATTCGCCGAAAGACAATTCGCAGATTGGGCAATTTGCCTACAGACAAGTCGGCTACAGACAATTCGCCGACAGACAATTCATCGACAGACAATTCGCCGAAAGACAATTCGCAGATTGGGCAATTTGCCTACAGACAAGTCGGCTACAGACAATTCGCCGACAGACAATTCATCGACAGACAATTCGCCGAAAGACAATTCGCAGATTGGGCAATTTGCCTACAGACAAGTCGGCGACAGACAATTCGCCGACAGACAATTCGTCGACAGACAATTCGCCGAAAGACAATTCGCAGATTGAGCAATTTGCCTACAGACAAGTCGGCGACAGACAATTCGCCGACAGACAATTCGTCGACAGACAATTCGCCGAAAGACAATTCATCGACAGACAGTCCGCCGACAGACAATTCGCTGATGGGGCAATTGGCTGATTGAATAATAAGTCGACATGCGGAAGTATTGATCATGAAGTATCTGAAAGTTCTCTGACGGCCAACTGTCTGTCAACGATTTGTCCGTCTACCAACTTTAACCGGTTGAACATGTCTCTTGGTGGCTGACGATATGTGTATCTCTGTTCACGGACAGAGTTAGTGGGTCAGCATCATAGCCATGTGCTGAGAAGAATTCTTTACGGTTTGAATAATTCACCTCTGGAAACATGGGTGTTTCATTCATTATCCTTAAATAAACCTTATTCAGGTACCTTTTGGGCAAGATGGCCTACTCGATCTGAGGAAAATTTTTAATGGGTCCCACATGCAAGGTCAAGCGCTTTTCATCTTGCTATGATATCACCATGTCGCGCACATATGGATGTGATGCAAGTGCACAGTGTACCCTTATTAGACGGGTAGTCATGATGGGTATATCAGGCTTCGTATATTTTACCGCACTATCACTTTGATAGCATGTACTGCTCTCTCACGCAATAATAATAATAATAATGATAATAATAATAATAATAATAATAATAATAATAATAATAATAATAATATAATAATAATAATAATAATAATAATAATGAAAAGTGTGTAGATGTATAGTTCTCCATTTTTATGTTAATGTCATGTGTGTGAGAGTAGTACATACAGTGCATATATATATATATATATATATATATATATATATATATATATATATATATATATATATATATATATATATACATACATGCATACACATGAGGTGCAGAAATGGCGTACCCCGAATGCATAAGGTGATGTAAGCCAATGGCTGAGAGAGTCCCATGAATCAGGTACTCCAAAATAGTCGGAAAGACGGGGATTCCGTGTGAACGTGCAGTAAATAGTCAATTCAATACACACACACATATATGTATGTATGTACGTATGCATGTATGTATGTTATGTATGTATGTATGTATGTTATGTATGTATGTATGTATGTTAGTGTCAGGTCACATTCGAGTGCTACTGGTAACATGTAACCCAGTACAACCTGTTGCATGGTCGGGTCGTCGGCGACTAAACCGGCAACCCCACCAAGCTTGCTTGGTGAGGAGGGTGTTTATCGGACACCTTGCGGGATGAAAAACTAAACCCGTCAAAGGGCGGAGGAACTCTTGAGAGTCAACGGCCATCCAATAAATGCCTCAAGGCTGTATCATGCGTGGAGACATAGAAATAATCGGACAGAATACCCGATCGCGCGGTTAAACCTTTGGGAGTGAAGGACTCCCAGTCTTTGTCAGGGCATCCTTCTAGGAGAAGGTAACTCAGGTAACTGGGATAACTCCGACATAAAACCTGCGGTTCAGTGGTTACCAATGATGTTGACTTGTTCTTCTTTTCGGATTATGGCTGCTGTTGCTTAGTGAGTGGGATTGACTCAGTGCACAGCCTTTCTCCACTTTAAAAAAATCTTCTTGAACAGGCATTGCACGATAACAACATTGATTAAGTTTCGTGCAATGACCCTACTCGATAACGAGGGGGCAGCCACCATGTATGTATGTATGTATGTATGTATGTGTATGTATGTATGTATGTATGTATGTATGTATGTATATATATATATATATATATATATATATATATATATATATATATATATATATATATATATCATGAACTCTCGCGTCGTTAGATGACGTATGCGGGTTCGACAATTTCTTACCGATCAACCACACAGATGATTTGTTTATAGTGATCAAATGTTTGGGTTAGACATAAGCTCACTCCCTCCATCAAATCGACATTACCTGTACAGGTGTAACTGGGTGCCACATGTCAGATGTCGAAATGATCGCAAAACAACATGAAATGAAGTGTTTTGCTCAAGGACACAACGCAGCACCTAGTCTGGGAATCGAACCCACGATCTCTCAATCGTGAGTGCAACACCTTAAGCACTGAGCCATACGCCTTCACATATATATACATACTACCTATATATGTTTATGTAATTCATGTATGTATGTATGTATGTATGTATGTATGTATGTACGTATGTGTGTATGTATGTATGTGTGTGCGTGTGCTTTTGTGTCTACGTTTGTCACACCCCACCATCACCACTTGATAAGTAGCGTTGGTTTGCTTAGATCCTCATCATATAATGGTTTGGTAAAACAAACCGTTAAAACATTATTTACATTATATACATTTGATGGATATTTGTCCTCATCTTGTTTGTTGTTAACACAACATTTCGGCTGATATACCCTCCAGCTTTCATCAGGTGTCTTGGAGAAATTTCGAACCTGGGTTCTCATTCCTAAGGTATTTTTCGATGTTATCATCATCATCATCATCATCATCATCATCATCATCATCATTATTATCATCATCATTATTATCATTATCATTATAATTATCATCATTATTATTATTATTATTATTATTATTATTATTATTATCATTATCATTATAATTATCATTATTATTATTATTTTTATTATTATTATTATTACTATTTTTATTATTCGGGTCACTGCCTGGAATCGAACTCGGAATAAATACCAAATTTCAAAACAAAACGTAAGTACTGGAGTTGATTTAATCGACTAACCCGACCCCTTTCAATGCGGTTTTCCTAGTATATAACCCTTAACCCAATGACTGAAAGCAAAGTCAGAGCTTTTTCGACAGTTTTTCACAATTCCTTTACGGCCTCCACGAGTGAGGAGCTTTCTAACGAAGCTCAACAAAGAGGTTTCTCTCTGCATTTAATTCTTTTGCTTCTCTCTTTCAATCTTCAGACAGTATTGCCGTCCTTCATATCTTGCAACGCTGCTCCTTCTGTGCCTCGCAGGCACACAAGGCCGTAGAGTTTTTACAGAACGCACTTTCCTCGAACTGGAAGATCCCACCCATTCTGGATTGCGTAGCCATCTCATAGACTTTAGTCACCTTTCTGTTCTATTCGTCCGCACCAGCCTCATTAATTATGGTCCCTTCTGTCAAAGCAACGATTATTTTGGTTTTCTATTCTTTTCCTTCTATTTGTTCCACTTTTTGTCTCAACCTTCTTCGCATCTTTCTCCTTGCTTTGTTTTTTTTCTGATTTTTATTTGTTTTCTTTTGTCATGTTTTCTCATAGTTCAGCGTCCTGGTATTTTGAAAATATAACATTATGAACAAAGCCTGAAATCCTAGCAATATGTGGCATGTTATATATAGGGCGGCGAGCTGGCAGAAGCGTTAGCGCGCTGGGCGAAATGCTTAGCGGTATTTCGTCTGTCGTTACGTTCTGAGTTCAAATTCCGCCGAGATCGACTTTGCCTTTCATCCTTTCGGGGTCGATAAATTAAGTACCAGTTACGCACTGGGGTTGATGTAATCAACTTAATCCCTTTGTCTGTCCTTGTTTGTCCCCTCTATGTTTAGCCCCTTGTGGGCAGTAAAGAAATATATATAAATCTGTCAATTTAATGTACGTTAAGGCATGAAACTATTGGTAGCTCTTTTGTTAAGTGTAGATATTAAATATGTATGTATGTATGTATGTATGTATGTATGGTGTGTGTGTGTGTGTATGTATGTATGTATGTATGTTTGTATGTATGTATGTATGTGTGTATGTATGAATGAATGAATTTATGTATACAGCGAGAGGGAGAGAGAGCAAACAAAGCAAAAGAACAGACGAAAGGGACTGGTTATAAACTATTTCGTTGCAGTATCTTACGTACGTTTCATTAACTTGAGGTGATTAATAGTAACACAGTATTAATCATATAAACAAGGCTTATTGTAACTATTATATATAACGTCGGATTGGAAGGATGGTAAAATTCATGATCTTGGAGGAGCTAGCGAATATGTTTGTGCGTGCACGCGCGCGCGCGCATGTGTGTGTGTGTGTGTGTGTGTGTGCGCGCGCTGTGTGTGTATGTGTGTGTGAACTTGAGTGTGAGTGCGTGTATGTTTGAGTACGTGTGTGTTTGAGAGTGTGTATGTATGTCTTTGAGTGGGTGGGCGTGAAAAAGAGACAGAGTGAGAGAAAGAAAGAAAGAAAGAGAGAGATCGTGTGTGTGTGTGTGTGTGTGTGTGTGTGTGTGTGTGTGTGTGTGTGTGTGTGTTTGGTGATCACTTCTTTTTCAAAAGGAGCTGAAAATGCCGAGGCCGATTTTACTTTTCCTCTTTTTAGGGGTCGATAAAATAAGTACCAGTTGAGTACTGGGGTCCATCTAATAGCCTAAGCCTTTTCCCCAAATTTCAGGGCTTGTGCTTATAAGTAGAAAGAAAGATTTATTAATTACAGCTAATTATTATTTATTTCTTATATTAGTTCAGGTGACTGACGATAGTTTGTAAGCACACAGTGTGCGCTGATTACGAAACTTGTGCGCCCAACTGTATCGGCCTCAACAATATATCTTGTTAGCACGCCGGGCGAAATGCTTAGTGGTATTTTGTCTGCCGTTACGTTCTGAGTTCAAATTCCGCCGAGGTAAACTTTGCCTTTCATCCTTTAGGGGTCGATTAAATAAGTACCAGTTACGCACTGGGGTCGATGTAATCGACTTAATCCCTTCGTCTGTCCTTGTTTGTCCCTTCTATGTTTAGCCCCTTGTGGGTAATAAAGAAACATATTTACCAGATTTGAACTCAAAACAGAGATAACATTTTACCTGACGCTTTGCTTCCCCAACAACAACAACAACAACAACAGAAGCAACAACGGAAGATGCAACAACAACAACAAAGTTAGTCATTTAGCTCTCGTCTGGCATCAATAATGAAATGATGATAACCATGATGGTGATGCTACAGATGATGACGACGATGATGATGACGACGACGATGATGATGATGATGACGATGATGATGATGATGATGATGATGATGATGACGACGACGATGATGATGATGATGACGATGATGATGATGATGATGATGATGATGACGACGACGACGACGATGATGATGATGACGATGATGATGATGATGATGATGACGACGACGATGATGATGATGATGATGATGATGATGATGATGATGATGATGATGATAACGATGATGACGACGACGATGATGATGATGACGATTATGATGATGATGATGACGACGACGATGATGATGACGATGAGATGATGATGATGATGATGAAGGTGATGATGATGATGATGACGACGACGATGATGACGACGATGATGATGACGATGATGATGCTGATGATGATGATGATGACGACGACGACGACGATGATGATGATGACTAAGAGGAGGAGGAAGAGGAGGAGGGCTGCAATGATGTTGGTGGTAAAGACGCTGATGACTACGACAACGAGAATGTCTGCTACGAAAGAGAATTCTAAATGTGTAGAACCACCCATGTTTTTTTGTTGTTTTATTTTCTATTTTGGTTGTTGCGGGGTGAGGTGGGGGAGGGGGAGAAAGGAAGATGTCATTTCCCCCCACCCACCCACCTACCCACCCACCCCTTTCCTTTTTTTCTCGTTTCAAACAGATTGTATTGTTGTACAACATCTAGTGTTGTAAGGCTGTTATTAAACAGAACGAAGGGTGCATTTTCCGGGTACATGTATATATATATATATATATATATATATATATATCTATATATATATATATATATATATATATATATATATATATATATTTATATATAATTTTCATTTATTCTATTAATAAGTCACTCAAGTGTCAAGATTTGCAGCGGGTGGGTGTCTGGTGATTAAGACTGCAGCGGGTATTTGGTAATTAAGATTCAAATACAAACACATAGACACACAAATCCATGTCCACATCACCGACATTTTAACTGTCGTCTGTAACACTGATTGTGTTTATGTGGGCCGACATACAGAGGGCGCTGTTGCTGCCGCTACTGTTGTTGTTGTTGTTGTTGTTGGTGGTGGTTTGAATGTGGTAATAACGGTGCTGGACTGTTTGTTTAGAGAACATAATTCCAATAAGGCAAACAGATTTACATTATGCAGTGTCTATATTACAGGGGAGGTGATGGGGGAAGGTAAAGCTGGCAAGGGTTTTTTTATGAACGGGTTTTTTTTATTATTTAGTTTACGAATCTTGACGTTTTGAGTTCAAATCCAGTCTAGGTGGATTTTGTTTTTCTGGGGCTTTTTTGGAGTGACGAGGAGAGTAGAGATAAGAAATGTGGAATGTTAGTGTTGTTAGGCCAAATGTTTTCAAATGTTTCTTTTTTTTTTACTTGCTTCGGTCATTGGACTGCGGCCATGCTGGAGTTTAGGAAAGCAAATCGTCCCCGGGACTTATTTCTTTGGGGTTTTTTTTCCAAGTCTGATACTTATTGTCGGTCACTTTCGCAGAACTGCTAAGTAACAGGGACATAAACAAACCAGCACCAGTTATCAAACGGTGTAAGGACGAACTGAAAGAGACATACACGCACACACTCACACACACATACACGTGTGTATGTGTCTGTCTGTATGTATGTATGTATGTATGTATGTACGCGTGCATTTATATACACCTCTTTTTACCTTTGTGTGTGTGCGTGTGTGTATGTGTGTATGTACCACCTTGAGTTAAATGTTTTCACGAAGTTTCTCTGATGTTTTTGGCAACTTGTATCTCCATGTTATATTATTAATCTGATTGGACAAGTTATTGTCCAATCGTTGTTGAATTATTTATTCTTTAATTTATATATATAATTACGTGGAAAAATTAATTATTTATTCTTTATTTTATAGTTTTAAAATAAAAATTGTAATTAGAGCCGTTGTACGCTACCTGTAGGGAAAAGGGCAGTGGGCAAAGCAAATGAACCCTTCGTGGGCCGGTGGTGTTGGAATTACACAAAAAAGTTATTGGGTCCCGAGGGACACCCTTTTTATTTTTGTGCATGTCCATACTATCTATAAAGATTTGTTTAATCTTGTATATATGTGTGGGTGCATGATACAGAACAAGAAATTTCATACTTTATTGGTATATATTTGTAATTATTTGCGTTTAATGAAGGGGAATTACAATATAATTTATTGACCAAAAAAGACCTTTATTGAAAGAAATCATCATCTTTTACAGTTTTATAAACTATACATACAACACGAAATATAAAATAAAACAGAATTATTTAGTGTATCAATTCATACCAGAACAAATACGAAGAAAATTGACTGAAAAAAAGAATAGGAAAATATAATTTCACAGAGGGCCAATAGGGTCCAGTTGGACTCCAATGACCCTATTTTATGCTATAACATCCATATGAATGGAAATTTGTGTGTGCATTCATAAACTGTTGACAGTAAAAGGGATGAGATATAAAATCATTTAGATAAAAAATGTAAAATTTGCATGAATTTTAAAATTAGCTGGGGTCCTTTGAGACCCCACCAACCCACGAAGGGTTAATGATGAGGAAGGTCCAAGAACTATCAACGAATGTGTGACACAAAACTGGTTCAAATGTTTGAAGGAAGATAACATCAGGTTTGTTGATGGACGAAGGTCTGAGAAACCTGTGGTGTAAGGTGAACAACAGCCATGCACAAGCACTCGCACATTGTCGGCAGAGTTTGTTCCTTCACAAAGCACCTTCAATCAACATCTTACGCTCGACCCTATCAAGAAGCTCCTCTTAAACTGACCAATGACCAGGTTCAACTACGTATAAACATTGGCAAAGAACTGGCAAATCCACAAGATACCCATTTCTTTGGTGTCTAATTGTAATGGGGTGGGTGGAAAATAGATCTATTTTTGTAATCCTAGCGAGAGAAATCAGGTGCTTCGTTCCGGCCAAGCTTCTGTCAAACAAGAGCAGATTGAACAGAAGGTCATGTTGTGTGTTTTGCTGGAATTTCGAAAGTTATTTCCCTTCGAGCTTGTTCCCGATGGTCATACTGTGAACTCGAACCTGTATGCTTAACGGCGGCAGCGACGATGCATTGAAAGTCCGCTGCCCGGCATCGGTGAATCGAAGGCACGCACTCTTACAGAATAACAACACCCCAGTACACACTACCAATGGGACTTGAGCATAAAATCGAGGAATTTGAGGGTCTGGAAGAAGTCTGGAAGTGTTGCCTCTCCCTGCCTCTCAGTCGAAACGTTAGACCATTAGATTACCATTTCTTGCGAGCTGTGACTCATTTCCTGCCCGGAGGGAGGCTCAATAATTTGAATGAGGTTGCTAATGGGTGCAGCGAGGTTTCGCCTCTAAACCAGTCAAAAATGGTAGAAGCATGGAATTGAACTTCGGGCACAATGATGCCAACCGACAAAAGAATATGATGCGATGTATTCTGATGAATAAACGCTTTTCGTGTGTTGTTTGTTTGAACTATTAGTTAAAGCGTGAAATACAAAAAAAAAACCTTTGACACAAACTGGTGCACACACACATAATTCACTCCGAAGAGTCGAACTCGGCACGTGTTTTTACAATGACACCTCATGAATTAATTGTTGTATAAATTAATGCAGAATACGTAAAGCAATATTCATGAGATCGAATTCAGATGACAGGATTGTAAATTCTTTTCTACTCTAGGCACAAGGCCCGAAATTTTGGGGGAGGGGGCCAGTCGATTAGATCGATCCCCAGTACACAACTGGAACTTAATTTGACGACCCCGAAAGGATGAAAGGTAAAGTCAACCTCGGTGGAATTTAAACTCAGAATGTAAAAACAGATGAAATACCTATTTCTTTACTACTCACAAGGGGCTAAACACAGAGGAGACAAACATGGACGGACAAAGGGATTAAGTCGATTACATCGACCCCGGTGCGTAACTGATACTTAATTTATCGACCCCGAAAGGATGAAAGGCAAAGTCGACCTCGGCGGAATTTGAACTCAGAACGTAACGGCAGACGAAATACGGCTACGTATTTCAACCGGCGTGCTAACGTTTCTGCCAGCTCGCCGCCTTGACAGGATAGTAAATTGATGCAATAAAAAGATTTGCTCACTTTTTTCTTCTTGTTTATATATATTTACACACACACACGTGTGTGTGTGTGTGTGTATGTATGTATCCTTTGTAATTTGAAAGAAATTTGGCTGCTATTTCCTGCGATATAGTCAGGGCTTGTCCGTGACTATCTGTAAAATGATGAAGAAGCATTAGCTGGTATACCCCGACGCTGAATACGTAAGAACAAATTCAAATATGAATTAGAAACAGCTCGAGTTCTTTAAACAATGTCGAACACACACGCACAATGTAAGTGCCTTGCTTATTCGCCGGCTGGCTGCGAATTGAGGCGTTAGAGATGACTCTCTCAAAGCGCTGTAGCTGGCCCTTTGATTTACAGGTACCACTCATTTTTGCCAGCAAGGTGCTTTATTTCGCGTGGCTTTCGCCTTTTCGTAATGCTCGTCGTTCACACGTAGTGCCCCAGTTTACTCGACTGGAGCAGCGTGAAATAAAGTATACTGCTCGAGGACAGAACGCGCAGCCGGGAATCGAACTCACGACCTTATGATCCGGGGCCGAATGCCCTAACTAAACTATGCGCCTCCATTGTCCAAACAAACAAAAGCGATCAATCAAAAACCATTGTGGAGAAGAAGAAGAAGAAGAAGAAGAAGAAGAAGAAGAACGAGACTAATATTTCGTATCAAATAATAATAATAAAAGAGGTTTTAAAATACTTTAATATTCGATATAATGTGTCTACAAAGCTGGGATGTGGGTTTGTTTTGTGGTTTTATAAGGGGCTCGGCTTTGCAAGGGAGACTGAAGAAGGGGGTCGAATGTTTGAGGATGTACGGGTTCACCTAAATAAACATTTCTTCGTGGGACGTAGGGATGGGCGCCTTTCTGTTGTTACGTTTGTTTAGGTTGTTGATGTTGTTGTTGTTGGTGGTGGTAGTGTGGTGGTGGTGGTGGTTGTTGTGGTAGTGGTGATGGTGGTGGTGGTGGTGATGGTGGTGGTGGTGGTGATGGTGGTGGTGGTGGTGGTTGTGGTGGCGGTGATGATGATGATGATGATGTTTTTGAAGACAAGAAATACAACGGCGTTCGTGACAAGAATTAAAATTAAGGGTTTCTATTTTGGGTCCCTTCGCTACTCCCTCCTCTCGTTTTTTTTTCCTTTTTTTTGTCATGGATGAAATATCTGGAGTAAATGGTATTTGTTGTGACAGTGTGTCTGTGTGGGTGCGTGTGTGTCCCCGAGAAATACTACTACTACTACTATCAATACTAATACTATCACTATCAATAACACTACTACCACCACCACTACTACAACTACTAATACTACTAATAGTAGTAGTAGTAGTAGTAGTAGTAGTAGTAGTAGTGCTGGTGGTGGTGGTGGTGATGGCGGCGGCGGCGGCGGCAGTAGTAGTAGTAGTAGTAGTAGTAGTCATGCCAGTTGTGCATCAGAATATTAGGGTTTGTGAATCGGTGCAAAACCACAATTGCTGCTGCTGCTGCTACTACTACTACTACTACTACTACTACTACAGCTACTACTACTACTACTGCTTCTGCTGCTGCTGCTATGACTACTACGGCAGTTAATAATGTTACTGCTTTTAGTACTACTACTACTACTACTACTCTTACTTTTACTACTACTCCTTCTTTCATCACCGCCATCACTACCACCACAACCACCACGCTTATCGTGATGTGAGGAGGAGGGCATTAATTGTCTTAGAAACATGATAACCTCATGTATAATACGAGTACCGCGTATAAGACGTATCCCCTAATTTCAAGTTTGATCTCGTTTGGAAAATATATTAAAAAAAAAAAAAAGAAACTGCCGAATTATACAAGGAGCTTTTTATTTCTTTTTTTTTTTTCTGTAGTTCCTCTTCCGCATCGAATAACCTAGAAAAGAAGAGTCTTGAAAAGAGAGAAAATGCAATCAGTTTTCTACATCCAGTCTTCATAACCAGTTATTACCTATTTCTTTACTACCCACAAGGGGCTAAACACAGAGAGGACAGACAAACGGATTAAGTCGATTATATCGACTCCAGTGCGTAACTGCTACTTATTTAATCGACCCCGAAAAGATGAAAGTCGACGTCGGCGGAATTTGAACTCAGAATGTAGCGGCAGACGAAATACCTATTTCTTTATAACCCACAAGGGGCTAAACACAGAGAGGACAAACAAGGACAGACAAACGGATTAAGTCGATTATATCGCCCCCAGTGCATAACTGGTACTTATTTAATCAACCCCGAAAGGATGAAAGGCAAAGTCGACCTTGGCGGAATTTGAACTCAGAAAGTAACGGCAGACGAAATACGGCTACGCATTTCGCCCGGCGTGCTAACCACTCTGCCAGCTCGCCAGTTATTAACTCTACCTTAGCAAAGGTGAAGGTATTGTTTTCAGTCGTGTTTGTTTGTTTGGACCTTCCTCTGTTATGACAGTGTGTGTGTGAGTGTGTGTGTGTGTGTGTGTGTGTGTGTGTGTGTGTGTGTGTGTGTGTGCGTGTGTCCCCGAAAAATACTATTACAACTACTATCGATAATAATACTATCACTATCAATACTACTACTACTACCACCACCACCACTACTACAACTACTACTGGTTGCTTGAATGAAAGAACTTGCATGAGTTAGTTTGTAAAATTCAGAAGTGGAGATTTCTGCCTTGAAGATGAAGATCGAACAGGGCGTCCAGTTGAGTTTCATGATGAGCTTCTTCAGGCATTACTTGAAGAACCGTCAAACCATCTTTCTTTCCCTCCCGGGGCGTCTGCTAATACTTTACGTGTACCACCTCCTCGCGTTGTTTTTTTTTTATGTGTGTGTTTGTTCTTTTTTTATTTACAATCTATCATATATATATATATATGATAGATCGTTAGCCACTACACACATTTTTTTTCTCTCCTTGTTTTTTCTGTGTCCCTTTCTGGAGAAGAGCCTAGGCTCGAAACGTAAAAGACTTTTCCTATTCCTAAGCGTTATACTAATAAATCTGTTTGTTTTCTACACCACCTGTCTTCGTCTTTTGTTGTTTTTTTTTCGTAAACACATACATACATACACACACACATCTATACATACCTGCACACTATCCATTTGTAATAAAATATGAAATCCTACCGGAACTTACATACCATGGACAGGAAGCCTTTTCGCCCATTCTGCACAACACATTCTTTGGATAATGGAACAGCAAGGTTTAACATCCAACATATATCTTTATTTTTATTCTCATATTTCCCTTTATATTTCTCCCTTTCCAAAATAACTTTTTACACTGAACTCTACTATTTCCTTCTATTCAACTCTCTCTTATCGTCTCTGATGATGGGATATCTTTTATATCCCTGAAACAGCTGTTAAGACTACCTTTGTCTTTATAAATGTCCTAAAAATTTCACACTGACTTCGCTTTGTTGTCCCATTTTACTTAACCTATACACGCTCACACGCAACCCGCGTCAGACTCCTCACTCATACTGTTATCGAACCGGGAGTTTAACAGCGGTCCTTCTGTAGCACTTACATAGCCTTACCTACATTTTGGATCTTCTGGATACCAGAACCTCTCATATATATATATATATATATATATATATATATATATATATATATTATATATATATATATATATATATATATATATATATATATATATACATACATATACATATACACACACATATATATATATACATATGTATACACACACACACACACACACACATATATATATATATATATATATATATATATATATATATATATTATATATATATATATATATATATACTACATATGTGGAAAATTCTGTCTGTGGGTGTGTTAGTGGAGTTGTTAGTTAACTCCTCCTACATCGTTTTATCGATTTTGATGAAACTTGACACATGAGTAGAACTCACGTCTGGAAACCTCTTGGCATACTCAGATTGTTGGAAAAATGGATAACAGAGCCCTGGAAGGGGATCCTTATATATAACTAATATATTTTATTTTAACATCCATGGGAAATAATCCATTCGTCTGGAAAATATCCTTATATCAGATCATTTCATAAGTTCTGTCTGATTTTACCTTTTTTAAAATTGAATGAAACTTAATAGGCGCAGGAGTGGCTGTGTGGTAAGTAGCTTGCTAACCAACCACATGGTTCCGGGTTCAGTCCCACTGCGTGGCATCTTGGGCAAGTGTCTTCTGCTATAGCCCCGGGCCGACCAATGCCTTGTGAGTGGATTTGGTAGACGGAAACTGAAAGAAGCCTGTCGTATATATGTATAAATATATATAAGTGTGTGTGTCTGTGTTTGTCCCCCTAGCATTGCTTGACAACGGATGCTGGTGTGTTTACGTCCCCGTCACTTAGCGGTTCGGCAAAAGAGACCGATAGAATAAGTACTGGGCTTACAAAGAATAAGTCCCGGGGTCGATTTGCTCGACTAAAGGCGGTGCTCCAGCATGGCCGCAGTCAAATGACTGAAACAAGTAAAAGAGTAAAAGAGTAAAGAGAGTATTTTAGAATGTCTAATGAAATTAAACATTATTTTTATGTATTTGTGTACATTTAGACTAATTAAATATTATTTTACAGAATAATAGACTTAAAATTTCTTTGATTAAAACCCCTTCTAACATGGAAGTATCCAAAGAGCATTTGAGGCACATAATGCTTTATGAGTACAAAAAAGGAAACTCTGCAGCCGAAGCAACTCGAAACATACACTCAGCTTATGGGAAAGAATGCTTGAATGAAAGAACTTGCAGAAGATGGTTTGTAAAATTCAGAAGTGGAGATTTCAGCCTTGAAGGTGAAGATCGAACAGGACGTCCAGTTGAGTTTGATGATAAGCTCCTTGAAGCATTACTTGAAGAAAATCTTTCATTATCAGTTGAAGAATTGTATAGTTCAAACCATACAACTATCCATCATCGTCTTCAATAACCTGGAAAGTTTCCTAAACTTGGAAAATGGGTGCCTCATGAATTGTCCGAAAGCAACCGCAAATCCCGAGTTGACATCTGCTATTCTCTCCATTCTCGCAAAATCATTTCACTCTTTTTGGATAGATTTGTGACTGGTGACGAAAAATGGATCTTCTATCGAAATGTTAAGTGTCGTAAACAGTAGCTTGGTAAAAGGGAAAAGGCTCAACCACAACCGAGAAGGGAACTTCATGGGAAAATGTTTTTTCTCTCTACCTGGTGGGATTGCAAAGGAGTAATTCACTTTGAATTGTTACCACCTAATGCAACAATCAATGCTCAAGTCTTCTGTCAGCAATTAGAGCGTTTGAACTAAGCTTTGAAGAAAGAAAGACTCACTTTAGTGAATCGAAAAGGAGTGGTATTTCATCAGGACAATGCGCGACCCCACACTGCAAAGATCTCATCACAAAAGATCGAAGAGCTTGGTTGGGGAAAAATTCCTCATCCACCTTATTCTCCTTCAGACTACCATTTGTTTCGTAGTTTACAGAATCATTTGGGGAGAACATAACTTTCGCAAGCCAGGAGGAGGTCGAAACTGGCATTTCAGAGTTCTTCGCTTTGAAACCAAAAGAGTTTTACACTGATGGGATTTAAAAGCTTGTAAATAAATGGAAGGAAGTCATAGATAATCAGGGAAAGTACATTGATGATTAAATTTTAATTAAGTATAACATTTGATCACTTGTTTTCCTTATTCAAAATTCGGGCAGAACTTATGGGATGACCTGATATAAAACCAAGGGAAATAACCCATTCATTTTCTTAAATTATTTGGTATAAATCAAATTGAGTATGCTTATTTCTTAGTATTTGAACTGTTAGAGTTATTTTCTCAATTCATCCAGTACAACCCTTAAGCAAGTAAATAGTATTTTCCTAAACTATAGATTTACTTATTTCGGTTAGAGACTTACTCTCGAATATACCAACACTAGCGCCCCTGAGGGTAATATTCTCTGGGAACACACAAAAGCTCTTTTCAGAGTTATTTACTTTGAAATGTTATTATCTCACATCTGATTAGCCTGTTATTACATAACATGCTTCACGATTTTAGTAAACATACCTTATTAGTATTTCCTCCAAAGTTCTATATACTCTAGGAATGCATTAAAGCCCTTTTCGGGGCTACTTTATTTGAATTCTTACTATCGGGTAACTAATTTCATGTCATTACATAACTGACTTCACAATTTGGGCATTCATAACTTATTGGGAATTCCTAAAAACAAAATCCTGTGTAAGACAGTTTGGTATTCTTTGTAAATACACAAAAACCGTTTCAAGGGCTACATACTTTGTGTAGTTGTTATTGGATTAGCGAAACAATTATGAGAATGGAACCAAGGGATAAGCCCCGCTTTCCCGGGAATTACCGGGTACGTCAGCAAGTATGTATATATATATATGTACGTACGTATGTATGTATATATATACATGTGTGTGTGAGTGCAAAACAAGAGGCAAAGTGGATTAATAGATTAATAAATGCAGGTAGATATCTAGAAAACATTCAGTGTTAAGCGAACTTGGTTAACCATATCAAACAGATACCAATAAACCGAAATAGAATTAACATCCAAGGTAATTCCTCATGTATGACTCAAGTTTCCGTCTACCAAATTCTCTCGCAAGACATTAGCAAATTGATTGGTCTGTAGCTATAGAAGAAGACATTTGCCCAAGATGCCTCATTGTGGGACTGAACCTAAGACTACGCGGTTGCGAAGCGAATTTCTTAACGATATGCCATCAAAGTTCATTATGTCAATACGCTACCTTCTACAACAGTGGTTCCCAAACTGGGCGGTATTCCCCGCGCCCGCCTGGGAGCGGTGGAAGGTTCCAAGGGGGCGATAATGGGGGAGCGATTCATGTAAAAATAACAAAATAATGGATTTGTTGGGTTAAGTTTTATTTGTGAAATGCAGTTACTTTGAATTTGCTTCAGAAAGAGGTCTACGTTTGTGGTAGTTAGTTGAGGTAGGGGCATTTGGAATGTGGCCTGAGTGTCAAGGGGGCAGCAATCCGAAAACGTTTGGGAACCACTGTTCTACAATGCTTAAAACCTTTATAAAAAAAACCCTTTGTAACACAAAAATGCTCCACTGTATTTCTTCCGACTCTTTACATGCTAAGTTCAATTCCTGCCGAGGTCAACTTTGTCTTTTACCCATCCAGGTTCAATAAAATAAAATACTGTCAAAGACCGAACTGTGGCTTTGTCACCGCGTTGCTCTTCGTCATGCTTCACCTCAGTCCCCGTTCGGCTAGATTAGAGTCAACATTTCAGCTTCCGGTGGGAGGGGCTCGTTTCACTGGTCAAGCGGTTCATCTGTGACCAGTGTTCCCTGGAAGAAGAGCTCGGCATACCGAGGCTCTTGATGAGTGGACAAACATTGAGGTTCTTCCACCTGAAGATTTTCCTGGACGGTGATCCGATGAGATGACCACCGTCCAGGGAGAGACATTTTTGCAGAGGTCATCTCTTTGACGGAGCTGACGTCCAAGATTGAAGGCTCAGCATCTAAAACATCAGGCCCTCACCGTCCTTCCATCAGCCGGGCTACGAAGTTTCTACAAGTTCCACTTTTGCAATATATAAAGAGAATTAGGGATAGATAAGGGTAAGCACAACCACGGGGAGATTCCAGTCATCGATGAAGACGAACTAGCAAGTCTGTTTTAGGGTGGAAGCAGAGCCGGCTCAAGGTACCAGCAACTCGAGCAGTCGCCCGGAGCGCCATGTGCTAGGGGGCTCCAAGAAGGGTGTAACAATGACCAAAGGGCCGACCCTGGGTGGGAGATACCTTTTCTCCTTGGCCTGGATAATAAAAGTTTTTTTCCGCCGAGGTCGACTTTGCCTTTCATCCTTTCGAGTTCGATAAATTAAGTACCAGTTGTGTATTGGGGTCGATGCAATTGACTGGTCCCCCCCCCCACCCGAAATTGATGGCCTTGTGCCAATATTTTCGAACGTTCACAAGTATGAGCCAAGGGCTAAAAAGTTAGATAGACATGTCCATTGTACCCCCAATCTTCTGCGCCTTCGTCCCAGGAACTAGTGACAGTGGGGGGGGGGCGTTTCCACCCTCTTTGGGAAGCACTGTTCATCATTATTGTTGTTGTTTAGCCCCAAGTCAGTCTTGATTAGGCAGAAACTATGATCAAAGATATTCAAGCCGTGACCATCCCGTCTGTTTGTTCAAGCAACGTCCATACAAAACAACTTGATATTTTGTGTCCCTCTCGCTTTATGAGGTTTGTAAGTGATTTGAGAGAGATTTGGTTGCTATTTCTAGGATGTCGAGGGACCACGTAGAGGCCTGGTTGTTGCTTCGTTTCATCTGCGTTGTCCATAAACTGAGACACTTTAACAGCAACAACAACATTACTGCCTTCACAGTAACACAAACACCACCAGTACTTCTGCCGATACTATCGCAGCAACCTCATCACCTCCACCACTATAACAGCAACTACTACACCACCATCACACGACCTCCACCACTACCACACAGGGTTGTCCTTACAGTATTATAAACCCCAGGGACAATCAATGCGCTGGGCCCTGTAGTGTGTATTTATTGACAGCAAAACATAGAACCCAACTGGGCCCCTGAGAAACTAACCAGTGCGCCCATGTTTTAAGATAGCACCACCACCACCATCACCGCCATCATCTCCATCATATCGCCATCACTACCACCACCATCTCCACCACTACCCTGACCACCACCATAACGACCATCACTACCACCACTATCACCACCACCATCACAATTACCACTACCACCATCACTACCACCATCACCACCACCACCATCACCACCACCATCACCACCACCACCATCACTACCACCATCACTACCACCATCACGACCATCACTACCATTATCACCACCACCACCATCACCACCACAATTACCACTACCACCACCATCACCATCACTACCACCACCACCACCATCACCACCACTACCCTCACCACCACCATCACTACCACCACCACCACCATCACCACCACTACCCTCACCACCACCATCACTACCACCACCATCACGACCATCACTACCATTATCACCACCACCATCACCACCACAATTACCACTACCACCATCACCACCACCACCACACTGTACTGCTATAGCAGTCACCAACAACAGCATTACTACCACCACCACCACCACCATCACCACCACCACCACCATCACCACCACCACCATCACCACCACAATTACCACTACCACCACCATCACCATCACTACCACCACCACCACCATCACCACCACTACCCTCACCACCACCATCACTACCACCGCCATCACCACCACTACCACCACCATCACGACCATCACTACCATTATCACCACCACCATCACCACCACAATTACCACTACCACCATCACCACCACCACCACACTGTACTGCTATAGCAGTCACCAACAACAGCATTACTACCACCATCACCACCACCATCACCACCACCACAATCACCACCACTAACAACCACCACCAGCACATCCACCACTGCTACGACTAACATGTCTAACAAAAATTCAGGTGAAAGCTACCCGTATTTATAAAAGACCCCTATTTAAACCATCCACCCGGTTTGAGGGGGGAAGGGTTATGAAAATGTGTGTGCGTATTCACGTGTGTTTGTATGTGTATCTGTGTGTGTGTAGATATACAATTGTACGTATGTATGTGTGTGCTTGTGTATATGGGGGGATATACTTTTGTGCTATGCATGCGTGTGTATGTATGAGTGTATATATATATATGTATGTAAATGTGCGTATATGTTTATATGTGTATATTTATTACCTTGTGTGTGTGTGTGTGCGTGTTTCAATCTATGTACGTATGTGTTTGCATGCGTATACATGTGTACATTTACGTGTGTATATGTGTGTGTCTGTATGTATATATATAGTGGCTGTGTGGTAAGTAGCTTGCTTACCAACCACATGGTTCCGGGTTCAGTCCCACGGCATGGCATTTTGGGCAAGTGTTTTCTGCTATAGCCTCGGGCCGACCAATGCCTTGTGAGTGGATTTGGTAGACGGAAACTGAAAGAAGCCTGTCGTATATATGTATATATATATATATATATATATATATGTATGTATGTATGAGTGTGTATATGTTTGTGTGTCTGTGTTTGTCCCCCTAGCATTGCTTGATAACCGATGCTGGTGTGTTTACGTCCCCGTCACTTAGAGGTTCGGCAAAAGAGACCGATAGAATAAGTACTGGGCTTACAAAGAATAAGTTCCGGGGTCGATTTGCTCGACTAAAGGCGGTGCTCCAGCATGGCCGCAGTCAAATGACTGAAACAAGTAAAAGGGTAAAAAGAGTCTCAATCGGTGACGCTTGGGAATGCAGCCAGAAAATCTCATGACGGTTGCTTTTGATAGAAAGCCACAGAAGAGGGGCCGCGACCCCCACCCCAGGAATTAGTGGACGGACAGGATGGATGGGTAGATGGATGGATGGATGGATGGAGTCTGCCGGTCATAACAGTCTCCGTAGCAAAGGTCAGAAGTCGGAGTGTGTCCGTGTCCGTTAGTGATCGAATGCCATCCAGACCGGTGGCCTTTCCCAGATATGATCCAGAGTGTCAGTCTGCAAAACAGCAGTACCATCTTAGATATGGAGGCAGCACTCCATTAAGCCTTACAGAGTGTTTGTAGCTCTTCGGGTCTGGAATATTTCTGACCCTGAAGGGAAGGACCAGTTTTGGGGATGTGGTCCTTGCTAGAATGTTATGGATGTGCTTTCGCCAAAACAGATCCTTGCTTATAGTGACGGCCAGCATTTACAGCCACTGCGAAGATTCTAGCAGAGTGTTGCTCATGCTTAGGGGTGGGGGGCGTGATATTTTCTTCATGTTACATGTGGTTATTATTATTATTATTACTATTATCATCATCATCATTATTATTATTATTATTATTATTATTGAGTGAGAGAACAGTGCATGCCATCAAAGCGACACTGGGGTACAATATACGAAGCCCAGTATACACATCATGACTACCCGTCTGATATGTGCGCGACATGGTGATCTCATATCAAGATAAACAACACATGACCTTGCAGGTGGGGCCCAGTTAGAATTTTCTTCTGGTTGAGTAACCCATCTCGCTCAAAAGGTCCCTGAATAAGGATTGTTTAAGGATGTTGAACTAAACACCCATGTTCCCAGAGGTGAATTATTTAAACCCCAAAGAATCCCTCTCAACACATGGCTATGATGCTCCCCGACTACTTCTGCTCGTGATCAGAGATGCACATACTGTCAGCCACCAAGGGACATGCTCAACTGGTTACGGTCAAACAACTGACAAGCAAATCTGTGGTATTGAGCAGAATATTTGCTGTAGCCCATCTTTTATGCCAAGACAAAACAATGTACATGATGACACTTCCAATCAGTTAAGATCAGAAGCCATGAGAGCCACTGCCTGGTACTGCATCAGGGCATTTATTATTATTATTATTATTATTATTATTATTATTATTATTGTTGTTGTTGTTGCTGTTGTTGTTGTTGTATGAAAACTCACAGCTTGTTTTACTGGGTATGATGGAAAGTGTCAGCTGTCCACAGCCAGCAGACTAAGGTGACACTTGTTTACTGGTAATGCTTGAAGAATCCTGCGAAGAATTCTTGCAGTTCTAATCAATACTGATTTTTGTAGGTGTTCCACCTTCACATTTGCACCGATCTTTCTCAGCCATGTTGGTAGTTGAGTGCTGATACTTCCAACTGCGCCAATTACAACTGGTATCACGTCTACTCTCTTCATTAACCACAACCTTCGTATTTCCCACTTTAAATTGGCGTAGTTGTTTATTTTTCCTTCTTTCTCTTTCATCTGGTGGTCACCGGGGCATACTATGTCGATTATCATGCAAGCTCTTTCTTTTTTATTCTCCACAACAATGTCCGGTTTCTGATGTCTGGTCAGGTGATCGCACTGGATCATTTCATCCCACAGGATTCTTCAGTTCTCGTTTTCGGTGTCTCCTTCCAGAGTTTTCTCATACCATGTCTTTGCTCTTTGTAGGCCGTGATTTCTACAGAGCTCCCAATGGATGATCATTCTTACCACATTGTCATAGCATCTTCTATATTCGCGTTGTTCTGATTTCGTACATTCGCTAACGATGTGCCATACCATTTCACTCTTCTCACCACACATTCTGCATTTGTCGCTCTAGGTAGTGTAATCGATTCTGCTCTTCACATAGTTGGTCCTTAACGCTTGATCTTGTGCTGCGCATATAAGTGCTTGTCTCTATCTTTAGGTCACTCTTTCTCATCCACAGCCACCGGTCTTCTGTATCTGACTTGGCGTTCATATCTCTTGCAAACTGACCGTACATTATTTTTTTCTCCTTCCATGCTCTTTCTTTCTTTTTGTGTGTGTGTGTGTTCTTTTCCTCTTTCAGCTTTTCTTTCTTTACACCATTATCAATTTTTCTGACGCCGGACCTCCTCACATGTTCCAAAAATGGTTACACGTTATTTTTTACATACTCCCACCCCCTAAGATGTTTTCTTCTGCTTCGATACAATCTTTGCTTCTGGTCAAACCTCTCCCACACTTTCGCGTGGACAAGTACAGCCTGTCAGTGTCACTCTTAGGTTTGAAGGCTCCGAGCACTGTCAATATTTTTCTTATCTTCGTATCCATAGTCTTCAGTTCTTTCTTTTGCCAGTTTATGATTCCAGCCCAGTACACTCCATGAAGAGGTTGGCGTTAGGAAAGGCATCCGGCCGTAGAAACTATGCCAAAATAGATAAATGGAACCTGGACAGCTGATAAGTTCCTGTCAAACCATCCAAGCCATACCAGAATGGAAAGCGGACGTTAGATGATGATGATGATGATATTATTACTACTACTACTACTACTACTATTACCATTATTGCTGTCTTGCAAGTAAAAACTTCCACGAGGTCACTCGACCTACAAGAAATAGCAACCAAATCTCCCTTAAACCCCTGACACCCAACCATCTTTGAAAAGGACTCTGAATTATGTAGCTCCAAATTCCCTGGGCAATAGAAAAAATACGGGATGGACACGGCTGGATTGGCTAGTGTTGATCTGGAGTTAAACAACATTATACTTCTCCAGACTGTAGTTTATAAACGATTGGAGGTAATGGTTGCTTCTTAGCCCCAAATCAGATCCCGTCCAGCAGTCCTGTGATCAATGACTTTTTAGGGGTAGGGATAGCTGTGTGGTCAAGACGTTCGCTTCGCAACCAAACGGTGCCACGATCGTTCCTGTTGCGCAGCACTTTGGATGTCTTTTGGATAGTCTGCACTTTGCACCCACTTGCGGTTTTTTTTTTCTTCTTTCCTCCTTTTTTGTCGCGACCCATTTTATTTATCTCGTGACCCACTGAAGGGTCGGGATCCAGTTTGGAGAATGCTGTCCTTTAACCACGTGGCAAGGGATCGTCTTAACAACCGTCCAGTCCCTACGTTTAGATTGATGTGGCCCGTGAGACCAACACCGTAACCACACAGCACCTCTCTCACCACCGTGCTAAACAACCTAGCGGTCAGATTCTCTCTCTCTCTCACACACACACACACACACACACACACACACACACATATATTCACACGAGCAATCTTGCCAATTCAATTTAGTAAAAACTAATCCTAAATTTTCTAAAAATAGATTCTGTTAGAAAATAGACTAAAACACAATTCTTTTAGTAATATATATATACATAGGCACAGGTGTAGCTGTGTGGTAAGAAGATTGCTTCCCAACCACATGGTTCCGGGTTCAGTCCCACTGCGTGGCACCTTGGGCAAGTGTCTTCTACTATAGCCTCGGGCCGACCAAAGCCTTGTGAGTAGATTTAGTAGACGGAAACTGAGAGAAGCCCGTCGCATATATATGTGTGTGTGTTTGTGTGTCTATATTTGTCCTCCGACCCACCATCGCTTGACAACCGATGTTGGTGTTTACATCCCCGTAACTTAGCGGTTCGGCAAAAGACACCGATAGAATAAGTACTAGGCTTTCAAAGAATAAGTCCTGGGGTCTATTTCTTCGACTAAAAGACCTTTTAAGGCAGTGCTCCAGTATGGTGCCAGCCAGATGACTGAAACAAGTAAAAGAATACGAGGAAGAGAAAAGTCTTGGCCTATTCTAGAGTGACCACCGGTTTCGCACCTATAAAGCGCTCATCAGTAGAGGCGACTCGTCACATTCAAATGGCTGAAGGCACATGACCTCTCTGATATATATATAGGACCGTTAACTTCACTTCAACATTTATTGCAGGGATTCTCAACCGGGATCCGCAGAAGGCTTTTCTCTTTAAATTTATGTGCAATAATCTGGTTATATGTCTACCCTATACATAATATCTAAACATTTTGGGGACAATTTCTAATAATATTTAATTATAGGAATTCTTAAACATCGAATGGCTATAAGTGTACCCCTGCCCCTAGTAAAATAGTTATCAGAGGGGTCCATAGGTAAGAAAGCTTAAGAACCACATTTATTGTTTGCATCAAAATTTATGTCGTTTATCCCTATTTTTTACTTGTCTCTGTCATTTTCTTGCGCCATGTTGGAACAAAGAGGACTCTGTATTGGTTACACACAACTAATTTCCAATTGAAGATTCGTCTGAGTGTGTGTGTGGAGGGTGTATACGGCTCAACATGTCTGAGGGCGGAATGTGAAATTCATGGTATTGTATGGATAATTTCAGCAAGAGAGTAATTCGTTGAAAGAATTAGATGGGATCCCCACTTCATTCACCAATTCTGTAACTGCTAAAATCCTACTATCTCTTCACTAGGATAAACCTGTTTCTGAAAAATTATGGTCCATAGAGCCACTCGATGGTATCCCTAAAAAAACTATGCGAGCCTAACAACCAATGACTTCAAAGAAAGATCTGTGTAGCACAGGCATTCCTTCAGATGCTGGGCCAGGTAAAACTTCACGTCTCTCTTCATCTAGAGCAAGAGTTCTCAACTATTTTTTATCTATGGACCCCTTTGATTGCTATTTTATTCTGGTGGACCCTAATACCCAGTCGATGTTTAAAAACTAGTTTTATAGAAAGTTTATTTATTGATGCTTTTACACATTAACTTGTGTAGGTTGAACTATGTAAAGTGTTTGAGAAAGGAACCTAGCTGTTTCTTGCAACACATATATATACATACATCTAATGCAAAATTTTTTTAAGGGTCCTTAAAATACTCCTGTGGATCCCCAATTTACTATTTTGTTGTCTGGAACCCCAGGAGCCATATAGACCCTGGTTGAGTACCACTCTGAAACCAAAAACAAAAGCAATTAGACTTATCCAACATCAAAAGGGAGTATCCTTGGTAACAGAGCTTCACAATAATCCCCTGGCATTAAACCTGATAACCCTGCCTTCGTGAAGAACTGAATTTACTGCTACAGCCTTATATATCCATCGACAAGACAACTGACCCTTTGTATTGTTGCCATCAAAGAAATGCCTTGTTGAACTTCAGCCAATGTGCACAGGCGCAGGAGTGGCTGTGTGGTAAGTAGCTTGCTTACCAACCACATGGTTCCAGGTTCAGTCCCACTGCGTGGCACCTTGGGCAAGTGTCTTCTACTATAGCCTCGGGCCGACCAAAGCCTTGTGAGTGGATTTGGTAGACGGAAACTGAAAGAAGCCCGTCGTATATATATATATATTATATATATATATATATATAATATATATATATATGTGCGTGTGTGTTTGTCCCCCTAGTATTGCTTGACAACCGATGCTGGTGTTTATGTCCCCATCACTTAGTGGTTCGGCAAAAGAGCCCGACAGAATAAGTACTGGGCTTACAAAGAATAAGTCCCAGGTCGAGTTGCTCGATTAAAGGTGGTACTCCAGCATGGCCACAGTCAAATGACTGAAACAAGTAAAAGAGTATAGAGTATACAGGATAGACGACCCTTGCTCATAACAAGATTACTACCACCAGTGGCACCCAGTCCAAAACACATTAAACACTATTTTTGCATGAGACACCATCAAGAAAACATGATGCAATAAACATTCGGTTCTATTTGACGTTGCAAACACATCAGATTCAATGTTGCCTGTCAAGTTCCACAGACCGACTGGCACCACAGGACTGTTCTTTCTACCATGTGGAACAAAAAAGAAAAAAAGAACTAACAAGGACATCTGTGGTTGCCATCAATTCCAACATGCAATATGATTTAACCAACGGAGATCACCAACAATTTTTTTCTTTAGAATCAGATTTATTTCTGGCCACTTTAACACAAGGCATCTGAGATGGGCACAATTTCATATCTGCAAAACTTCCAGATATCCAGGGATTGAGTCAATTTACTGTTTTACTCTTTTACTTGTTTCCGTCATTTGACTGCGGCCATGCTGGAGCACCGCCTTTAGTCAAGCAACTCAACCCCGGGACTTATTCTTTGTAAGCCCAGTACTTCTTCTATCGGTATCTTTTGCAGAACCGCTAAGTAACGGGGACGTAAACACACCAGCATCGGTTGTCAAGCACAGACACACAAACATACACGCACACACATATATATATATATATATACATATATACGACAGGCTTCTTTCAGTTTCCGTCAACCAAATCCACTCACAAGGCATTGGTCGGCCCGAAGCTATAGTAGAAGACATTTGCCCAAGGTGCCACGCAGTGGGACTGAACCCGGAACCATGTGGTTGGTAAGCAAGCTTCTTACCACACAGCCACACCTGTGCCTAATTTGTTAATGAATGCATTTAACTTCAATACTTACAGCTTGTGTATATAAATGTATACACATGACTGAAAAGTCCCTTTTGCATTAATACAAACCAACCAACAACCAAAGTCAGTTGAATGTCTTAAAACCCATCTCACCTCCACACCACCCCTCTTCCTCCCTCACAACTCCAACTTCTCCTCATAGCCTTCATCCACTTTCCCACTGCATTCAGTGACCCCTCTTTCAACCAGTCAACTGCCATGGCTCAGGGGTTCAAGGAAAGTCAATCCACTGCCCTACCACTCATACGTATCTCTAAATACTGAGAATAATACACAAACCTGTAACACAGCACCTGTAGCAACTAAACTCACCATCAGAGTCTGGAAGCAGCGCTGGATTAACCATTAAGCAAAATAAGCACGTGCTTAGAGCATCAAGGGAAGGTGAGGGTACCAAAGAAATGGTAAATGGTCTACGGCACAAAAGAAATCACTTTAAACTTGCTAAGATAATATCCAGGATGCCTCTATCTCTATTAAGTATAGATGCAGATGTGTTACCTAAGATTAATCATAAGACTCTCTTTTACTTGTTTCAGTCATTTGACTGCGGCCATGCTGGAGCACCGCCTTAAATCGAGCAACTCGACCCCGGGACTTATTCTTTTGTAAGCCCAGTACTTATTCTATCAGTCTCTTTTGCCGAACCGCTAAGTAACAGGGACATAAACACACCAGCGTCGGTTGTCAATCAATGCTAGGGGGACAAACACACACACACATATATGCATATATACGACAGGCTTCTTTCAGTTTCCATCTACCAAATCCACTCACAAGGTATTGGTCGGCCCGAGGCTATAGAAGAAGACACCTGCCTAAGGTGCCACGTAGTGGGACTGAACCCGGAACCATGTGGTTGGTAAACAAGCTACTTACCACACAGCCACTCCTGCGTATAAGTGGAAGTATACAAAAATAAACATTATTTTCCCCATTACTGTTTGGTTTCGTTTTGAAAAATAAAAATTTATTTTATGCTTTGTTATTATTTGATATTTTGAATTACATAATCTTTTGTGGGGGCACCAAAATTTTTTTAAGTGATTAGGGCCTTAATCCAGCCCTGTCTAGAAATATATGAAGTGTAGCATTCATGCATGCCAGCCAGACTGAGAGACCCTGTAAAGGATCATGGCTACTGCTTTAACCTCCTAACTAAAAGATAAAAAGGTTACTTTAAAACAACTAATTCCCACCATAAGCAGTGAGCTGGCAGAACTGATACAGTGTTGGGCAAAATGCTTCACAGCATTTCGTCAGTCCTCATGTTCTGAGTTCAAATTCTACCAAGGTCGACTTTACTTTTCATCCCTTCAGGATCAATAAAATAACTACCTATTTCTTTATTACCTACAAGGGGCTAAACACAGAGGGGACAAACAAGGACAGACATAGGTATTAAGTCGATTACATCGACCCCAGTGCATAACTGGTACTTAATTTATCGACCCTGAAAGGATGAAAGGCAAAGTCGACCTCAGCGGAATGTGAACTCACAACGTAACGCAGACGAAATACCGCTAAGCATTTCACCCGGCGTGCTAACGTTTTTGCCAGCTTGCCGCCTTACAATAAAATAACTACCAGTTGAATACTGGGGTCAATGTAATCAACTTAGCCTGTCCCTTTAAATTGCAGGCCTTGTGCCAAAATTTGAAATGAATATTTCCCACCAAAAAGAGAAAAATTGAAAAAAGAAAGACAGACAGACAGACACAATATCAAACTAGTAAAGAAAGTTTAATGAGACTGAATTTTAAAAGTGAAGAGCTTTTCTCTATAAAACATACAGCACTTCAGAATGGTCAGCATGTCTGCAAGTAGAAAAGAGCGAAAACAAGGAATTAGAAACAGTCTGAAAAACATTGAAGCATGTGTGTGTTAAAATGGTAAAACCTGAAGAATTTAGAAAGTCAGGCCAAGAAAGTAAATACAGAACACAAATGGTGTTAGGAAGGGCATCCAGCTGTAGAAACACTGCTAGATCTAACTGGCCTGGTGCAGCCTTCGGGCTTCCCAGACCCCCAGTTGAACCGTCCAACCCATGCTAGCATGTAAAAGAGCACCATTCGAGCGTAATCGTTACCAACGTTGCCTTACTGGCACCTGTGCCGGTGGCATGTGTAAAAAGATTCGAGCGAGGTCATTGCCAGTACCACCTCACTGGCACCTGTGCCGGTGGCACATAAAAAGCATGCACTACACTCTCGGAGTGGTTGGCGTTAGGAAGGGCATCAAGCAGTAGAAACTCTGCCAGATCAAGATTGGAGCCTGGTGCAGCCATCTGGTTCGCCAGCCCTTAGTCAAAATCGTCCAACCCATGCTAGCATGGAAAGCAGACGTTAAATGATGATGATGATGATGAAGAAGTGTTTGGAACATAAACTGACATGAAATTTTGATGGTGGGTTTTTTTGGATCACTTTAAAACAGTTTTTTATCACAGAACCCAGGGTGGTCCCAGGCAGATGGGTATCAAAGGTGGTTCACCAAAGAGAAATGGTAAACATCATCATCATCATGCCAAAGGAATTAAATCAATTTTACTAAATCATCCACTTAGTCCCTTAATTGAGGAGACCTATGATCAAAAGCCTTCCAATTGTGACCATCCTGCCATTTTCCAACATGCAGGGAACCTAGGACCACATTATCCAACTGCCCCTTAACATGGTTTGAAGGAGATTTGGCTGTTATTTCTAGCAAGTCAAACAACCATGTAGAGGGTCTTTTGTTGGTTTAAAACGTTTTATGTTAATTGAATATGCATGCCCTCGAATTAGTGCATCTGAGTGTTTGGACGAGTGTGTATTATATTATACATACATACACACATATATATACACACACACAGAAAGGGAGAAAGAGAGAGAGAGAGAGACACACATCAGTCACATGTCAGAAATTGCAAAGATGTAAACAATGTAAAGTCTACTTCAAGTGATTCTCTCTATCAAAGAGAGAGGGAGAGAAAGAAGAGGGAAGAGAAGAGGAAAGGATGACAGACAAAGAAAAGCAAAAGAAGGGGACAGAGCAAAGAGAGAGAGAGAGAGAAACAGTGTTGTTCCCAACAGCTGGGCCGATTCCCAAGACCTCCGCTCACCCACCCCTCCATCTCCAACCATTCGTGCTCCCGTCACAAGAGTCTCTTGGAATACTAATTACTGCAAACTGAGGCAGATTAGCTTGACCTTAGGGAAGAGCTGACCTTATCATTTTGCAGCCCCCGTATTTAAGTCAAGACCCTATCTTTCCACAATTTGCTGCTTGAATCAACCCCCAAAGACCAGACACAACAGACTAAAAGTAAAATGGAGATTAAAAGCCCAAACGAGGAAACCATGTGTAATGATCTGTAATTTTGTGTGTGTGAGTGTGTGTTTTCCCTCTCATCTATTAAAAGAAATACAAACACTTTCACACACACACACACACACACACACACATGCCCCACCCTCCCATCCATTCACAAGGCTTTGCTCGGACCCAAAGCTTATAGCAGGCTGAGCCTTCAACTATGTGCTTGAAAAGCAAGCTTCCTAACCATTTGCTCACTCATTCATCCGTTTTACGTCCATTTTTCCTTGCTGGCATGAGTTAGATTCTTTCATTTGTTTCAGTCAATTTGACTGTGGCCATGCTGGAGCACTGCCTTTAGTCGAACAAATCGAACCTCGGTACCTATTCTTTGTAAGCCTAGTACTTATTCTATCGGTCTCTTTTTGCCGAACCATTAAGTTACGGGGATGTGAACACACCAGCATCGGTTGTTATGTGATGGTGGGGGGACAAACACACACACACACACAAACGCCGGTGGCACATAAAAAGCACCCACTACACTCTCGGATTGTTGGCATTAGAAAGGGCATCCAGCTGTAGAAACTTTGCCAGATCAAGATTGGAGCCTGGTGCAGCCATCCAGGTTGCCAGTCCTTAGTCAAATCGTCCAACCCATGCTAGCATGGAAAGCAGATGATAAACGATGTTGATGACAATATATATATATATGCCGGTGGCACGTAAAAGCACCATCCATTCGTGGCTGTTGCCAGCCCCACCTGGGCCCCCGTGCCGGTGGAACATAGCATCATCCGTTTGTGGCCGTTGCCAGTCTCGCCTGGCCCCCGTGCCGGTGGCACATAAAAGCTCCATCCGTTCGTGGCCGTTGCCAGCCTTGCCCCCGTAAAATGCACCATCCGTCCGTGGCCGTTTGCCAGCTCCGTCTGGCACTTGTGCGGGTGGCATGTAAAAAGCACCCACTACACTCACGGAGTGGTTGGCGTTAGGAAGAGCATCCAGCTGTAGAAACACTGCCAGATCAGACTGGAGCCTGGTGCAGCCTTCTGGCTTCACAGACCCCAGTTGAACCGTCCAACCCATGCCAGCATGGAAAGCGGACGCTTATTGATGATGATATGAATACATTATTGAGACATTTTTTTTTCCAGTAAAGGATTAAAAGGACCTCATCTTTCATGTCAACAACAACAACCACAACAATAACACTCCTCATAGAAAGTGACTTGTATGGAGCATGAATGCAAGCCAACACACAACCATAGGTGCATGCATGGCTGTGTGGTAAGAAGTCTTTCTTCCCAACCACAAGATCCCAGGTTCAGTCCCACGCCATGGCACTTTGGGCAAGTGTCTTCTAATACAGCCGAGGGCTGACCAAAGTATTGTGAGTGGATTTGTTAGACAGGTGTTGGTGTGTTTACGTCCCCCATAATTCACCAGTTCAGCAAAAGAGACCAACAGAATAAGGAGCAGGCTTAAGAAAAAAAAAACATACAGGGGTCAATTTGCTGAAATCTCCTTAAGGCCTTAAAGGAATTTCAGTTGAAAAAACTGAAAGGAGTGTTTTTTGTGTGTGTGTGTGTGTGTGTGTGTGTGTGTGTGTGTGCATGACCCTGATTGAGAACCAGTGATGTGACCCTTGCAAGTTTAGAAAAATTAGATCATCATCATCATTGTTTAACATCCATTGTCCGTGCTGGCAAGGGCTGGACAGTCTGGCTGCACCCAACTCCAGTCTGATTTGACATGGTTTTCTACGGATGGATGCCCTTCCTAATGCCAACCACTCCAAGAGTGTAATGGGTGCTTTTATTTGCCACTGGTTTGGGTGCTATTTGTGTGACACCGGGATGCTTTTACATGTCACCAGCTCAGGTGAAAATTTGTATGACACTGGTATCTGCCACGAATACGATTTTGCTCAGCTTCACGGGTCTTCTCAAGCATGACAACGGCAAAGGTCTCAGCCACTGCTTTTGTGAGACCCAACACTTGAAAAGAACTCAGCCACCTTGCCTCCCTGAGGCCCAACACTCAAAAGGAACTCAGCCACCTTGCCTCCCTGAGGCCCAACACTTGAAAAGAACTCAGCCACCTTGCCTCCCTGAGGCCCAACACTCAAAAGGAACTCAGCCACCTTGCCTCCCTGAGGCCCAACACTCAAAAGGAACTCAGCCACCTTGCCTCCCTGAGGCCCAACACTCAAAAGGAACTCAGCCACTTTGCCTCCCTGAGGCCCAACACTCAAAAGGAACTCAGCCACCTTGCCTCCCTGAGGCCCAACACTTGAAAAGAACTCAGCCACCTTGCTCCCTGAGGCCCAACACTCAAAAGGAACTCAGCCACCTTGCCTCCCTGAGGCCCAACACTCAAAAGGAACTCAGCCACCTTGCTCCCTGAGGCCAAACACTCAAAAGGAACTCAGCCACCTTGCCTCCCTGAGGCCCAGCTCTCAAAAGGAACTCAGCCACCTTGCCTCCCTGAGGCCCAACACTCAAAAGGAACTCAGCCACCTTGCCTCCCTGAGGCCCAACACTCAAAAGGAACTCAGCCACCTTGCCTCCCTGAGGCCCAGCTCTCAAAAGGAACTCAGCCACCTTGCCTCCCTGAGGCCCAACACTCAAAAGGAACTCAGCCACTTTGCCTCCCTGAGGCCCAACACTCAAAAGGAACTCAGCCACCTTGCCTCCCTGAGGCCCAACACTCAAAGGAACTCAGCCACCTTGCCTCCCTGAGGCCCAACACTCAAAAGGAACTCAGCCACCTTGCCTCCCTGAGGCCCAACACTTGAAAAACTCAGCCACCTTGCCTCCCTGAGGCCCAACACTCAAAAGGAACTCAGCCACCTTGCCTCCCTGAGGCCCAACACTTGAAAAGAACTCAGCCACCTTGCCTCCCTGAGGCCCAACACTCAAAAGGAACTCAGCCACCTTGCCTCCCTGAGGCCCAACACTCAAAAGGAACTCAGCCACTTTGCCTCCACGGGGCCCAACACTCAAAAGGAACTCAGCCACCTTGCCTCCCTGAGGCCCAACACTCAAAAGGAACTCAGCCACCTTGCCTCCCTGAGGCCCAACACTTGAAAAGAACTCAGCCACCTTGCCTCCCTGAGGCCCAACACTCAAAAGGAACTCAGCCACCTTGCCTCCCTGAGGCCCAACACTCAAAAGGAACTCAGCCACTTTGCCTCCCTGAGGCCCAACACTCAAAAGGAACTCAGCCACCTTGCCTCCCTGAGGCCCAACACTCAAAAGGAACTCAGCCACCTTGCCTCCCTGAGGCCCAACACTCAAAGGAACTCAGCCACCTTGCCTCCCTGAGGCCAACACTTGAAAAGAACTCAGCCACCTTGCCTCCCTGAGGCCCAACACTCAAAAGGAACTCAGCCACCTTGCCTCCCTGAGGCCAACACTCAAAAGGAACTCAGCCACCTTGCCTCCCTGAGGCCCAACACTCAAAAGGAACTCAGCCACTTTGCCTCCACGGGGCCCAACACTCAAAAGGAACTCAGCCACCTTGCCTCCCTGAGGCCCAACACTCAAAAGGAACTCAGCCACCTTGCCTCCCTGAGGCCAACACTCAAAAGGAACTCAGCCACCTTGCCTCCCTGAGGCCCAACACTTGAAAAGAACTCAGCCACCTTGCCTCCCTGAGGCCCAACACTCAAAAGGAACTCAGCCACCTTGCCTCCCTGAGGCCCAACACTCAAAAGGAACTCAGCCACCTTGCCTCCCTGAGGCCCAACACTCAAAAGGAACTCAGCCACCTTGCCTTCCTGAGGCCCAACACAAAAGGAACTCAGCCACTTTGCCTCCCTGAGGCCCAACACTTGAAAAGAACTCAGCCACCTTGCCTCCCTGAGGCCCAACACTCAAAAGGAACTCAGCCACCTTGCCTCCCTGAGGCCAACACTCAAAGGAACTCAGCCACCTTGCCTCCCTGAGGCCCAACACTCAAAAGGAACTCAGCCACCTTGCCTCCCTGAGGCCCAACACTCAAAAGGAACTCAGCCACTTTGCCTCCCTGAGGCCCAACACTCAAAAGGAACTCAGCCACCTTGCCTCCCTGAGGCCCAACACTTGAAAAGAACTCAGCCACCTTGCCTCCCTGAGGCCCAACACTCAAAAGGAACTCAGCCACCTTGCCTCCCTGAGGCCCAACACTTGAAAAGAACTCAGCCACCTTGCCTCCCTGAGGCCCAACACTTGAAAAGAACTCAGCCACCTTGCCTCCCTGAGGCCCAACACTCAAAAGGAACTCAGCCACCTTGCCTCCTGAGGCCCAACACTCAAAAGGAACTCAGCCACTTTGCCTCCCTGAGGCCAACACTCAAAAGGAACTCAGCCACTTTGCCTCCCTGAGGCCCAACACTCAAAAGGAACTCAGCCACCTTGCCTCCCTGAGGCCCAACACTTGAAAAGAACTCAGCCACCTTGCCTCCCTGAGGCCCAACACTCAAAAGGAACTCAGCCACCTTGCCTCCCTGAGGCCCAACACTTGAAAAGAACTCAGCCACCTTGCCTCCCTGAGGCCCAACACTCAAAAGGAACTCAGCCACCTTGCCTCCTGAGGCCAACACTTGAAAAGAACTCAGCCACCTTGCCTCCCTGAGGCCCAACACTCAAAAGGAACTCAGCCACCTTGCCTCCCTGAGGCCCAACACTTGAAAAGAACTCAGCCCCTTGCCTCCCTGAGGCCCAACACTCAAAAGGAACTCAGCCACCTTGCCTCCCTGAGGCCCAACACTTGAAAAGAACTCAGCCACCTTGCCTCCCTGAGGCCCAACACTCAAAAGGAACTCAGCCACCTTGCCTCCCTGAGGCCCAACACTTGAAAAGAACTCAGCCACCTTGCCTCCCTGAGGCCCAACACTCAAAAGGAACTCAGCCACCTTGCCTCCCTGAGGCCCAACACTTGAAAAGAACTCAGCCACCTTGCCTCCCTGAGGCCCAACACTCAAAAGGAACTCAGCCACCTTGCCTCCCTGAGGCCCAGCTCTCAAAAGGAACTCAGCCACTTTGCCTCCCTGAGGCCCAACACTCAAAAGGAACTCAGCCACCTTGCCTCCCTGAGGCCCAACACTCAAAAGGAACTCAGCCACCTTGCCTCCCTGAGGCCCAACACTCAAAAGGAACTCAGCCACCTTGCCTCCCTGAGGCCCAACACTCAAAAGGAACTCAGCCACCTTGCCTCCCTGAGGCCCAACACTCAAAAGGAACTCATCCACCTTGCCTCCCTGAGGCCCAACACTCAAAAGGAACTCAGCCACCTTGCCTCCCTGAGGCCCAACACTCAAAAGGAACTCAGCCACCTTGCCTCCCTGAGGCCCAACACTCAAAAGGAACTCAGCCACCTTGCCTCCCTGAGGCCCAACACTTGAAAAGAACTCAGCCACCTTGCCTCCCTGAGGCCCAACACTCAAAAGGAACTCAGCCACCTTGCCTCCCTGAGGCCCAACACTTGAAAAGAACTCAGCCACCTTGCCTCCCTGAGGCCCAACACTCAAAAGGAACTCAGCCACTTTGCCTCCCTGAGGCCCAACACTCAAAAGGAACTCAGCCACCTTGCCTCCCTGAGGCCCAACACTTGAAAAGAACTCAGCCACTTTGCCTCCCTGAGGCCCAACACTCAAAGGAACTCAGCCACCTTGCCTCCCTGAGGCCCAACACTCAAAAGGAACTCAGCCACCTTGCCTCCCTGAGGCCCAACACTCAAAAGGAACTCAGCCACTTTGCCTCCCTGAGGCCCAACACTCAAAAGGAACTCAGCCACTTTGCCTCCACGGGGCCAACACTCAAAAGGAACTCAGCCACCTTGCCTCCCTGAGGCCCAACACTCAAAAGGAACTCAGCCACCTTGCCTCCCTGAGGCCCAACACTCAAAAGGAACTCAGCCACCTTGCCTCCCTGAGGCCCAACACTCAAAAGGAACTCAGCCACTTTGCCTCCCTGAGGCCCAACACTCAAAAGGAACTCAGCCACTTTGCCTCCACGGGGCCCAACACTCAAAAGGAACTCAGCCACCTTGCCTCCCTGAGGCCCAACACTCAAAAGGAACTCAGCCACCTTGCCTCCCTGAGGCCCAACACTCAAAAGGAACTCAGCCACCTTGCCTCCCTGAGGCCCAACACTCAAAAGGAACTCAGCCACTTTGCCTCCCTGTGGCCCAACACTCAAAAGGAACTCAGCCACTTTGCCTCCACGGGGCCCAACACTCAAAAGGAACTCAGCCACCTTGCCTCCCTGAGGCCAACACTCAAAAGGAACTCAGCCACCTTGCCTCCCTGAGGCCCAACACTCAAAAGGAACTCAGCCACTTTGCCTCCCTGAGGCCCAACACTCAAAAGGAACTCAGCCACTTGCCTCCACGGGGCCAACACTCAAAAGGAACTCAGCCACCTTGCCTCCCTGAGGCCCAACACTTGAAAAGAACTCAGCCACCTTGCCTCCCTGAGGCCCAACACTCAAAAGGAACTCAGCCACCTTGCCTCCCTGAGGCCCAACACTGAAAAGAACTCAGCCACCTTGCCTCCCTGAGGCCCAACACTCAAAAGGAACTCAGCCACTTTGCCTCCCTGAGGCCCAACACTCAAAAGGAACTCAGCCACCTTGCCTCCCTGAGGCGCAACACTTGAAAAGAACTCAGCCACCTTGCCTCCCTGAGGCCCAACACTCAAAAGGAACTCAGCCACTTTGCCTCCACGGGGCCCAAAACTCAAAAGGAACTCAGCCACCTTGCCTCCCTGAGGCCCAACACTCAAGAGGAACTCAGCCACCTTGCCTCCCTGAGGCCCAACACTCAAAAGGAACTCAGCCACCTTCCCTCCCTGAGGCCCAACACTTGAAAAGAACTCAGCCACCTTGCCTCCCTGAGGCCCAACACTCAAAAGGAACTCAGCCACCTTGCCTCCCTGAGCCCAACACTCAAAAGGAACTCAGCCACCTTGCCTCCCTGAGGCCCAACACTCAAAAGGAACTCAGCCACTTTGCCTCCACGGGGCCCAACACTCAAAAGGAACTCAGCCACCTTGCCTCCCTGAGGCCCAACACTCAAAAGGAACTCAGCCACCTTGCCTCCCTGAGGCCCAACACTCAAAAGGAACTCAGCCACCTTGCCTCCCTGAGGCCCAACACTGAAAAGAACTCAGCCACCTTGCCTCCCTGAGGCCCAACACTCAAAAGGAACTCAGCCACCTTGCCTCCCTGAGGCCCAACACTCAAAAGGAACTCAGCCACCTTGCCTCCCTGAGGCCAACACTCAAAAGGAACTCAGCCACTTTGCCTCCCTGAGGCCCAACACTCAAAAGGAACTCAGCCACCTTGCCTCCCTGAGGCCCAACACTTGAAAAGAACTCAGCCACCTTGCCTCCCTGAGGCCCAACACTCAAAAGGAACTCAGCCACCTTGCCTCCCTGAGGCCCAACACTCAAAAGGAACTCAGCCACCTTGCCTCCCTGAGGCCCAACACTCAAAAGGAACTCAGCCACCTTGCCTCCCTGAGGCCCAACACTCAAAAGGAACTCAGCCACTTTGCCTCCCTGAGGCCCAACACTCAAAAGGAACTCAGCCACCTTGCCTCCCTGAGGCCCAACACTTGAAAAGAACTCAGCCACCTTGCCTCCCTGAGGCCCAACACTCAAAAGGAAGTCAGCCACCTTGCCTCCCTGAGGCCCAACACTTGAAAAGAACTCAGCCACCTTGCCTCCCTGAGGCCCAACACTTGAAAAGAACTCAGCCACCTTGCCTCCCTGAGGCCCAACACTCAAAAGGAACTCAGCCACCTTGCCTCCCTGAGGCCCAACACTCAAAAGGAACTCAGCCACTTTGCCTCCCTGAGGCCCAACACTCAAAAGGAACTCAGCCACTTTGCCTCCCTGAGGCCCAACACTCAAAAGGAACTCAGCCACCTTGCCTCCCTGAGGCCCAACACTTGAAAAGAACTCAGCCACCTTGCCTCCCTGAGGCCCAACACTCAAAAGGAACTCAGCCACCTTGCCTCCCTGAGGCCCAACACTTGAAAAGAACTCAGCCACCTTGCCTCCCTGAGGCCCAACACTCAAAAGGAACTCAGCCACCTTGCCTCCCTGAGGCCCAACACTTGAAAAGAACTCAGCCACCTTGCCTCCCTGAGGCCCAACACTCAAAAGGAACTCAGCCACCTTGCCTCCCTGAGGCCCAACACTGAAAAGAACTCAGCCACCTTGCCTCCCTGAGGCCCAACACTCAAAAGGAACTCAGCCACCTTGCCTCCCTGAGGCCCAACACTGAAAAGAACTCAGCCACCTTGCCTCCCTGAGGCCCAACACTCAAAAGGAACTCAGCCACCTTGCCTCCCTGAGGCCCAACACTTGAAAAGAACTCAGCCACCTTGCCTCCCTGAGGCCCAACACTCAAAAGGAACTCAGCCACCTTGCCTCCCTGAGGCCCAACACTTGAAAAGAACTCAGCCACCTTGCCTCCCTGAGGCCCAACACTCAAAAGGAACTCAGCCACCTTGCCTCCCTGAGGCCCAGCTCTCAAAAGGAACTCAGCCACTTTGCCTCCCTGAGGCCCAACACTCAAAAGGAACTCAGCCACCTTGCCTCCCTGAGGCCCAACACTCAAAAGGAACTCAGCCACCTTGCCTCCTGAGGCCCAACACTCAAAAGGAACTCAGCCACCTTGCCTCCCTGAGGCCCAACACTCAAAAGGAACTCAGCCACCTTGCCTCCCTGAGGCCCAACACTCAAAAGGAACTCATCCACCTTGCCTCCCTGAGGCCCAACACTCAAAAGGAACTCAGCCACCTTGCCTCCATGAGGCCCAACACTCAAAAGGAACTCAGCCACCTTGCCTCCCTGAGGCCCAACACTCAAAAGGAACTCAGCCACCTTGCCTCCCTGAGGCCCAACACTTGAAAAGAACTCAGCCACCTTGCCTCCCTGAGGCCCAACACTCAAAAGGAACTCAGCCACCTTGCCTCCCTGAGGCCCAACACTTGAAAAGAACTCAGCCACCTTGCCCCTGAGGCCCAACACTCAAAAGGAACTCAGCCACTTTGCCTCCCTGAGGCCCAACACTCAAAAGGAACTCAGCCACCTTGCCTCCCTGAGGCCCAACACTTGAAAAGAACTCAGCCACTTTGCCTCCCTGAGGCCCAACACTCAAAAGGAACTCAGCCACCTTGCCTCCCTGAGGCCCAACACTCAAAAGGAACTCAGCCACCTTGCCTCCCTGAGGCCCAACACTCAAAAGGAACTCAGCCACTTTGCCTCCCTGAGGCCCAACACTCAAAAGGAACTCAGCCACTTTGCCTCCACGGGGCCCAACACTCAAAAGGAACTCAGCCACCTTGCCTCCCTGAGGCCCAACACTCAAAAGGAACTCAGCCACCTTGCCTCCCTGAGGCCCAACACTCAAAAGGAACTCAGCCACTTTGCCTCCCTGAGGCCCAACACTCAAAAGGAACTCAGCCACTTTGCCTCCACGGGGCCCAACACTCAAAAGGAACTCAGCCACCTTGCCTCCCTGAGGCCCAACACTCAAAAGGAACTCAGCCACCTTGCCTCCCTGAGGCCCAACACTCAAAAGGAACTCAGCCACCTTGCCTCCCTGAGGCCCAACACTCAAAAGGAACTCAGCCACTTTGCCTCCCTGTGGCCCAACACTCAAAAGGAACTCAGCCACTTTGCCTCCACGGGGCCCAACACTCAAAAGGAACTCAGCCACCTTGCCTCCCTGAGGCCCAACACTCAAAAGGAACTCAGCCACCTTGCCTCCCTGAGGCCCAACACTCAAAAGGAACTCAGCCACTTTGCCTCCCTGAGGCCCAACACTCAAAAGGAACTCAGCCACTTTGCCTCCACGGGGCCCAACACTCAAAAGGAACTCAGCCACCTTGCCTCCCTGAGGCCCAACACTTGAAAAGAACTCAGCCACCTTGCCTCCCTGAGGCCCAACACTCAAAAGGAACTCAGCCACCTTGCCTCCCTGAGGCCCAACACTTGAAAAGAACTCAGCCACCTTGCCTCCCTGAGGCCCAACACTCAAAAGGAACTCAGCCACTTTGCCTCCCTGAGGCCCAACACTCAAAAGGAACTCAGCCACCTTGCCTCCCTGAGGCCCAACACTTGAAAAGAACTCAGCCACCTTGCCTCCCTGAGGCCAACACTCAAAAGGAACTCAGCCACTTTGCCTCCACGGGGCCCAACACTCAAAAGGAACTCAGCCACTTGCCTCCCTGAGGCCCAACACTCAAAAGGAACTCAGCCACCTTGCCTCCCTGAGGCCCAACACTCAAAAGGAACTCAGCCACTTGCCTCCCTGAGGCCCAACACTCAAAAGGAACTCAGCCACTTTGCCTCCACGGGGCCCAACACTCAAAAGGAACTCAGCCACCTTGCTCCCTGAGGCCCAACACTTGAAAAGAACTCAGCCACCTTGCCTCCCTGAGGCCCAACACTCAAAAGGAACTCAGCCACTTGCCTCCCTGAGGCCCAACACTTGAAAAGAACTCAGCCACCTTGCCTCCCTGAGGCCCAACACTCAAAAGGAACTCAGCCACCTTGCCTCCCTGAGGCCCAACACTGAAAAGAACTCAGCCACCTTGCCTCCCTGAGGCCCAACACTCAAAAGGAACTCAGCCACCTTGCCCCTGAGGCCCAACACTTGAAAAGAACTCAGCCACCTTGCCTCCCTGAGGCCCAACACTCAAAAGGAACTCAGCCACCTTGCCTCCCTGAGGCCCAACACTCAAAAGGAACTCAGCCACCTTGCCTCCCTGAGGCCCAACACTCAAAAGGAACTCAGCCACCTTGCCTCCCTGAGGCCCACACTTGAAAAGAACTCAGCCACCTTGCCTCCCTGAGGCCCAACACTCAAAAGGAACTCAGCCACCTTGCCTCCCTGAGGCCCAACACTTGAAAAGAACTCAGCCACCTTGCCTCCCTGAGGCCCAACACTCAAAAGGAACTCAGCCACCTTGCCTCCCTGAGGCCCAACACTTGAAAAGAACTCAGCCACCTTGCCTCCCTGAGGCCCAACACTCAAAAGGAACTCAGCCACTTTGCCTCCCTGAGGCCCAACACTCAAAAGGAACTCAGCCACTTTGCCTCCCTGAGGCCCAGCTCTCAAAAGGAACTCAGCCACCTTGCCTCCCTGAGGCCCAACACTCAAAAGGAACTCAGCCACCTTGCCTCCCTGAGGCCCAACACTCAAAAGGAACTCAGCCACTTTGCCTCCCTGAGGCCCAACACTCAAAAGGAACTCAGCCACTTTGCCTCCCTGAGGCCCAACACTCAAAAGGAACTCAGCCACTTTGCCTCCCTGAGGCCCAGCTCTCAAAAGGAACTCAGCCACCTTGCCTCCCTGAGGCCCAACACTCAAAAGGAACTCAGCCACCTTGCCTCCCTGAGGCCCAACTCTCAAAAGGTGTTCTTTACAAGCCACCAGCACAGGTGTACTCGGCTTGATTGGGTCCTCTCATGCACAGCGCATCAGGTGTACAACAAAAACAAACAGAAACTACAATTTAGCAAACAAAACTAGTCACTACCCATAGAATATACACCATTCTATCAAGTAAAAGACATTCAGAGAATGGAGAGAAATAAAAGACAAAATCCTTCATAAGTCATTCAAAATGTTTTAATAAATAAATTAAAAAGAGAAAAAAAAAAAGAAGGAAAGTAATTAAAAACTAAAACAAACTTACGCAATTTGGTGTTCGGAATAATGGTCAAACATTCTCCGCTTTTTGGCCGGAAGGTCGTTGATATCATAAAACTCAAGGTTTGAAAACGAGAGTTTGTGGTATGGCACACAGCCTAGTGAGTGGTTTTCCCAGTTGGTGTCTGAGAAAGAGGAGGGGAAATATATTACAGTTAATAATCAAAGAATCAAAGAATCAAATCAAAATCGATGAACATCAATGGAATTTGTAGTTTTGTGGTACCAGTGCTGGTGGCACATAAGAAAACCATCCGAACCTGGCCGTAGCCAGTACCGCATCGACTCGCCTCTGTGCTGGTGGCACGTAACAAACACCATCCGATCGTGGCCGTGCCAGCCTCGCCTGGACTCCGTGCCGGTGGCATGTAATAAACATCATCCGACCGTGGCCGTTTGCCAGCCTCGTCTGGCACCTGTGTCGGTGGCACATAAAAAGCACCCACTACACTCACGGAGTAGTTGGCATTAGGAAGGGCATCCAGCTGTAGAAACACTGCCAGATCTGACTGGCCTGGTGCAGCCTTCGGGCTTCCCAGACCCCAGTTGAACCTTCCAACCCATGCTAGCATGGAAAGCAGACGTTAAACGATGATGATGATGATGAATAATGGCTGTTGTTTTTGTTTAGATTCAGATTAGACATGGTTAAGCTAACAGGTCAATGACTAACAGGTTCTCCAACCATTACAATCCCATCTTTTATATCAGGGCCACTGACTGGCTCCTGTGCTGGTGGCACATAAAAAAAGCACCGTTCGAGTGTGGTCGTTGCCAGTGCCGCCAGACTGGCTCCTGTGCAGGTGGCACATAAAAAGCACCATTTGAGTGTGGCCGATGCCAGTACCACCTGACTGGCCCTCATGCCGGTGACACATAAAAGCACCCACTACACTCTCAGAGTTGTTGGCGTTAGGAAGGGCATCCAGCTGTAGAAACTTTGCCAGACCAAATTGGAGACTGGTGCAGCCTCCTGGCTCGCCAGCCCTCACTCAAACTGTCCAACCCATGCCAGCATGGAAAAGCGGACGTTAAACGACAATGATAATGATACACACATCATCAGCATTTAACATTAAGCTAACAATTGTCAGCTCACCGCCATACAATAACAACAACAATAATAATAATTTTAACATTCACTTTTCCATGTTTGCGAGGATCAGACAGGATTTCTTGAGGCAGAGATTTTAGAGCTGGATGCCCTTACTGTCACCAACCCTTAACCTGTTTCCAAGCAAGGTGACATTACCCCATGACCTGACATGTTTTCACCAAAGATTGTGTGACAGTAACACTCATTTACACCTATTGCACAATGTCAAAACATGGAGACACAAAATCATTCACATACACACATAAACACACGTGGGATTCTTTCAGTTTCCACAATCCCGGGGCTATAATAGAAGACAATTGCTCAAGGTACTCTGCAGTGGGGCTGAACCTGAATCCATATGATTGGGACGCAAACTTCTTAACCACACAGCTACGAGTGCGCACATGTGTGTGTGTGTGAGTGAATTTTTACAATCTGTGACAATAACATAAAAATGTGATTAGAGGGAATTTAGCTGCTGTTTCTAGCAAGCAAATCGACCAACAGTCTCTTTCACTGGCCTGGGATAATAACAGTTTATCTTTTAGGCACACAGTAAATTTTATAGGAATGGGAAGAAATTGTGCCAGTAATACGTTGGGGTTGATTTACTTGACTTAGTTCTACCATCAGAAACACACAATCTTTTGTCATTCAGGCAAAAAAATACAAACACAGAAATACATACAAACAGCTTCAATAAAGTTCTATATTTAAGAGATGAGGTAATTATGTAAATTATTTAGATTTGACGGATATTTGTCCTCATCCTATTGTTGTTAACACAATGTTTTGGCTAATGTATCCTCCAGCCTTCATCAGGTGTATTGAGGAAATTTCGAACCTGGATTCTCATTCTTACAGTATTTTTCGATATTATTATTATCATTATTATTATTATTATTCAGGTCACTGCCTGGAATCAAACTCGGAATCTTGGGGTTAGTAGCCCTGCTCTTAACCACTATGCCATATGCCCGAAAACTAAAAGAAGCAGCACATATGCGAGGACCCAACAACCTTCTAAACAGACCGAGTGCAGATATGAGTAGCATATGGAAACTAGTATTAAGGAAGGATAGGAAAATATTAGATTTATAAGCCATAAAATTCACTCCATAATTGCTCATGGGCATATGGCGTAGTGGTTAAGAGTGTGGGCTACTAACCCCAAGGTTCTAAGTTCAATTCCAGGCAGTGACCTGAATAATAACAACAACATCGGTAAATACCTTAAGAATGAGAACCCAGGTTCAAAGTTTCCCCAAGACACCTGATGAACAAGATGAGGACAAATATCCATCAAATGTAAATAATGTAAATAAGGTATCACCCTCTCCTACTACCACCACTCAAATACTGTACACAATGGTAAAGAGGTGATAGAAGGAGGAATTGCAACCCATACACAGAGGACAGCTGCATAAAGAAGTGCTGAGGGTAGACCGAGGAAGATGTGGGATGAAGTGGTGAGAAAGGATCTTCGGATGCTGGCATCAAGTTAAGTAAAATCGCTGTCGCCCACCCGTACAGGTGCTGCTTAAATGCACCTGTGTTGGTGGCGGCTCATAAAAACCACCTAATGCACTCTGTTAAGAGGTTGGTGTTAGGAAGGGCACCCAACCACAGAAACCATGCCACAGCAATTGGAGTTTGGGCAGCGCCAACCCATGCCAGTGCAGAAAATGGATGTTAAATGATGATGATGACATTTGAACCAAGTCCACTTTGTTTCATTTCTGCTGTAATGAACAAATTTAGGGAACAGATTTCTGCTGCAGTGAACAAATTTAGGGAACAGATTTCTGCTGTAGTGAACAAATTTAGGGAACAGATTGCACAGGAAATGACAAACCACTTGATGTTAGAGAGAACATTATAGGGATCAATTTGTTGAAGGTGTCATATTTGGACAGCTGAATCTCAGCCCCGTTAGAAACACATGAAATCAAAAAATAATTACCAGTAGAAATTTCCCAGGATGTGAGAGATGTGGAAATAGATTCCGGTTGAGTAGAATTTTGGATATTTTGGATAACATCTGGAAAGGAGAAAACAGAATATAAATTGTGCGTGTGTATGTGTGAGTACACTTGCATATGTGTGTGTCATCATCATCATTTAACATCTGTTATACAATAATGCAGTAATAAAATTCCTTTCTTCAATAGAAACAAGGCCAGAAATTTTTGAGAGGAGAGGATCTAGATGATTACAACAATCCCCAGTACACAACTGGTATGTGTTTCATCAACCCCCAAAAAAAAGGGAAAGCTAAGTCAACCACGACAGAATTTGAATTGGGAACATAAAGACGGATGAAATGGCACTTAGCAATTTCCCTGGCACAGCAATGACACATCCGGCTCCCTCCCTTAATAATAACAATCATAATGATGATGATCCTTTTTTTTTTTTAGTAGCTACAAGGCTTCAAAGGGAAAGAGGGACAATACAAAAAAAAACATAGCAAGGGGTTTCTATAAAAATACAAAAAAAAAAGGAAAATTTTGATGAAACAAGGTTCCTGAATGGGGCAGATTCTATGACCAATCAAGGAAACAGCGCAAAACTTGGATCACCCTGACCACCAAGAACAATTTCCCTCACCATGTTGTCTCCTGGCCAGCATGGCACATGCTCATTGTAGGCCCATTTTATTCATTACAGATCAGCTACTTTCACTCACCTTTCCTAAGAATCTATTGGCATAAGAGTAGGGGAGAGGCATTTCTCAATCCATCCTCACATTAGATTAAATAGTTTTTGACACATAACTAACTGACATTCTGTTGTTATGGAAACAAAGGTTCCGGTTGATCTGACCAATGGAACAGCCTGCTTGTGAAATTGACGTGCAAGTGGCCGAGCAATCCACAGACACGTGTACCCTTAAAGTAACTCCCAGGGAGATTCAGCGTGACACAGAGTGTGACATGGCTGGCCCCTTTTGAATTCTAGTTACAACTCATATTTGCCAGCTGAGTGGACTGGAGCAACGGGAAGTAAAGTGTCTTGCTCAAGGACACAAAGTACCACTGGATATAGGACTCATGACTTTAAAATGGTGAGTCAAATACCCTTGACCATTAGGCTGTGTGCCTTCACAGCCTTTGATACACGGTGCCTGGTACAAACACAATTCAAAGACAACTTGATCCTAGTTTTGTCAGACAAAGACTGACCTGACTCTAAATAGCGACAGATTGAACAAGAAAATGCTTATAGATTCATCATCATCATTTAACGTCCGTTGTCCATGCTGGTATGGATTGGATGGTTTGAGAGGGGCTGGCAAGCTGGAAGGTAGCGCCAGACTCCAGTCTGATTCAGCATGGTTTTCTACAGCTGGATGCCGTTCCTAATGCCAACCACTCTGAGAGTGTAATGGGTGCTTTTACGTGCCACTTTGCAAGACATCCATATCTGCCACAATTGCAATTTTGCTCGGCTTGATGGGTCTTCTACTCAAGCACAACAAGGGATACAATTTCTGTAGTCCAAGATACACAAAGCCTGATATAAAAAAAACAAAAAAAACAGGAGTGGCTGTGTGGTAAGTAGCTTGCTAACCAACCACATGGTTCCGGGTTCAGTCCCACTGCATGGCATCTTGGGCAAGTGTCTTCTGCTATAGCCTCGGGCCGACCAAAGCCTTGTGAGTGGATTTGGTAGACGGAAACTGAAAGAAGCCCATCGTATATATGTATATATATATATATGTGTGTGTGTGTGTGTGCTTGTGTGTCTGTGTTTGTCCCTCTAGCATTGCTTGACAACCGATGCTGGTGTGTTTACGTCCCCGTCACTTAGCGGTTCGGCAAAAGAGGCCGATAGAATAAGTACTGGGCTTCCAAAGAATAAGTCCTGGGGTTGATTTGCTCGACTAAAGGCGGTGCTCCAGCATGGCCACAGTCAAATGACTGAAACAAGTAAAAGAGTAAAAGAGTAAGAGTATCATCGTTTAACGTCCGTTTTCCATGCTGGCATGGGTTGGACGGTTCGACTAGGGTCTGGCAAGTCAGGAGGTTGCACCAGGCTCCTGTCTGATCTGGCAATATTTCTACAGCTGGATTCCCTTCCTAACACCAACCACTCCGTGAGTGTAGTGCGTGCTTTTTACATGCCACTGGCACAGGTGCCAGAGAGGGCTGGCAACGACCACGATTGGCTGGTGCTTTGTACGTGCCACCGGCACAGAAGCCAGTCAAGGCAACGCTGGCATCGGCCACGTTCGGATGGTGCTTTTTACGTGCCACCAGCACAGGGATCACAACTACATTTGATTGTGATTTTGATGTAATTGACTCAATAGGTCTCCTCAAGCACGGCATGTCGCCCTATGATCCAAGGTACTTTTTGAGTTGGCTGGTTATGCGATGCTGGTGTAGGCTAGAGCTGTGAACTCACTTTATTAGCCGGGTCTTCTCAGTCACAGCACACCTCCAGAGGTCTCAGTCTTTCATCATTGCCTCTGTGAGGCCCAACTTTTGATGGTCATGTTTCACCACCATCAGCATTATATTTCACAGAGTAATTCTGAATACAAAAAGGGTGAACATGATTCCGGGAACCGAAAAATGTTCTCTCAGAGACAGCTTTTGCGAACCCACACAAATGAAAGTTTGAAAATTTAAATAGGAATTTATAAAACTACTTTTTAAGCATCAATGGATGGAAGCACTCCGTCGGTTACGACGACGAGGGTTCCGGTTGATCCGAATCAACGGAACAGCCTGCTCGTGAAATTAACGTGTAAGTGGCTGTGTACTCCACAGACACGTGTACCCTTAACGTAGTTCTCAGGGATATTCAGCGTGACACAGAGAGTGACAAGGCCGGCCCTTTGAAATACAGGTACAACAGAAACAGGAAGTAAGAGTGAGAGAAAGTTGTGGTGAAAGAGTACAGCAGGGATCACCACCATCCCTGCCGGAGCCTCGTGGGGCTTTAGGTGTTTTCGCTCAATAAACACTCACAACGCCCGGTCTGGGAATCGAAACCGCGATCCTACGACCGCGAGTCCGCTGCCCTAACCACTGGGCCATTGCGCCTCCACTTTTTAAAGCATCAAATGGCTTTGGGGAAGCGGTGGGGGAGGACGGGGGCAAGCCACAAACATAACAGAGTAAACAAGAATTCACAGGTAAAAAGCGATTGGCAACCATTGAGAACTAAAGACTGACTTTGTAATAAACGGCAACAACTAAAACCTGACAATATATGGTTATATATTACTATTCCCAACATGACCATCACCATTGATGATAAAGTAACGTTATGGTATCTAAGGGACAGGAAACATATGGTCTACTTACCATCGACAGTGTGGTAGCCTCTACCATTGGTTAATTCCCCATTGGTGTCGTTTGGAATATCAAGGGAGCTGTTTGTCAAGTTCTGAGACAGGTAAATATTAATCAACTCCAACAGGTGATTCTGTTGTTTCTCTTGGAAATGTCCTTCGCATTCTGTCAACAGCCTGTATCATTAGAGCAATATAAACATACATGTAGATACATTATATCTATATATATATGCAAAGGGTCAAATCAAACAGTTTTAAATAATAATATGTGCAATTTCTACTAAATATGGTAAGTGCCATTCTTTCATCTATCCACTCACTCCTTCACTTGCATGCAATTGAATATATATATACACACACACACACACATATATATATATATATATATATATATATATATATATATATATATACATACATACATATATATACTTACTTGGAAATGGATGTGTGGCATTCAATTAAATAATAATATAAATTTTATATATATATATATATATATATATATATATAAATATTAAATTAGAGATAAAACCACTATTAGGCAAATCAAACAGTGAAAAACATAAACCAAAACAGAAATAAAATTAATTAATATAATATACAAAATATAAAATTCAAAATTTAAATTATTTAAATTTAAAGTTAAAATTTTAAAAATGATTTAAATTATTAATTTTATACTTGTAAATTTATATATATATATATATATATATATATATTATAAATATAAGTATCAAAAAGTGTTAAAAAGTTTAATATAAGATAAAAAGTGGTTTTATCTCTAATTTAATATTTATATATTTATACTGTAAAATTAGATTTAATCCCTGTAAGTTTGGATTTACTCCCTAATATTATTATTATTATATATATATATATATAATATATATATATATGCATATACAGGTACAGGATGTTACCAACTGTGTAAACAACATGAAGTACGAAAACAAACAAGTTAAATACACAAACAATGAGAGAGAAAATGTAAAACAGGACACGTAACACAAAGAACAACCCTTCATCAGTTATTGGGCCGTCTATCTACTCCTTATTCCGAGCATTCAACAACTATATGAGCCTTCAAAGACAGTTGCTCTCATTATATATTGAATATATAAACAATTAATTAAATAGATACCATTGACAATCCAATAAACTATTTATAACATATACACACACACATATATATACACATGTATACACACACAAACACACACACACATATATATATATATCGTCATCGTCATTTAACGTCCAATTTCCATGCTGGTATGGGTTGGACGGTTTGATGGGAAACTGGTAAGCTAGGGAGCTGCACCAGGTTCCAATCTGATTTGGCAGGGTTTCTATGGCAGGATGCCCTTCCTAGCACCAACCACTCCAAAAGCGTAGTGGGTGCTTTTTACATGCCACCAGCATGAGTGCTAGTTACGAAACACCAGCATCAACCGCGACTACAATCTTACTTGGTTTGACAATATATATATATATATATATATATATATATCATCATCATCATTGTTGTTTAACGTCCGCTTTCCATGCTAGCATGGGTTGGACGGTTTGACTGAGGGCTGGCGAACCAGATGGCTGCACCAGGCTCCAGTCTTGATCTGGCAGACTTTCTACAGCTGGATGCCCTTCCTAATGCCAACCACTCCGAGAGTGTAGTGGGTGTTTTTACGTACCACCGGCACGGAGGCCAATCAGGCGGTACTGGCAACGACCTCGCTCGAATCTTTCTACACATGCCAACGGCACAGGTGCCAGTAAGGCGATGCTGGTAACGATCCCGCTCGAATGGTGCCCCTTACATGCCATCGGCACGGAAGCCAGTTAACCACTCTGGCAACGATCACGCTCAGATGGTGCTCTTAGCACCCTACTAGCACGGGGCACAAGTGCCAGTAAGGCGAAGCTGGCAACGATCACACTCGAATGGTGCCCTTTATGTTCCACTGGCACAGAAGCCGGTTAGCCACTCTGTCAATGATCACGCTCGTATGGTGCTCATGCCCGTCATCGAATTTCACTTTGATTTTAATTTTGATTTCACTTGCCTCAACAGGTCTTCGCAAGCAGAGTTTAGTGTCCAAAGAAGGAAAAGGTACGCACAAGTGGGCTGGTTACACCCCTGGCACAGGCCACGGGGTTATGGTCTTATTTGGCTTGCCGGATCTTCTCGAGCACAGCATATTTCCAAAGGTCTCGGTCACTAGTCATTTCCTTGGTGAGGCCTAGAGTTCGAAGGTCGTGCTTCACCACTTCATCCCATATATATATAATATATATATATATTATATATATATATATATATCATCATCATCATTGTTGTTTAACGTCCGCTTTCCATGCTAGCATGGGTTGGACGGTTTGACTGAGGGCTGGCGAACCAGATGGCTGCACCAGGCTCCAGTCTTGATCTGGCAGACTTTCTACAGCTGGATGCCCTTCCTAATGCCAACCACTCCGAGAGTGTAGTGGGTGTTTTTACGTACCACCGGCACGGAGGCCAATCAGGCGGTACTGGCAACGACCTCGCTCGAATCTTTCTACACATGCCAACGGCACAGGTGCCAGTAAGGCGATGCTGGTAACGATCCCGCTCGAATGGTGCCCCTTACATGCCATCGGCACGGAAGCCAGTTAACCACTCTGGCAACGATCACGCTCAGATGGTGCTCTTAGCACCCTACTAGCACGGGGCACAAGTGCCAGTAAGGCGAAGCTGGCAACGATCACACTCGAATGGTGCCCTTTATGTTCCACTGGCACAGAAGCCGGTTAGCCACTCTGTCAATGATCACGCTCGTATAGTGCTCATGCCCGTCATCGAATTTCACTTTGATTTTAATTTTGATTTCACTTGCCTCAACAGGTCTTCGCAAGCAGAGTTTAGTGTCCAAAGAAGGAAAAGGTACGCACAAGTGGGCTGGTTACAACCCCTGGCACAGGCCACGGGGTTATGGTCTTATTTGGCTTGCCGGATCTTCTCGAGCACAGCATATTTCCAAAGGTCTCGGTCACTAGTCATTTCCTTGGTGAGGCCTAGAGTTCGAAGGTCGTGCTTCACCACTTCATCCCATATATATATATATATATATATATATATATATATATATATATACATACACACACTCACACACACACAGTGGAACAGGTGGAGTGTGTAACTTAGAGGCAGAAGAGTGTCAACACGCCATAAACTTCCAGACTCAAAAGTGCTGGCCAAGGGCAGAGCACCCTCTTATCTGGAAGTTTAAGAGAGTTACGTACCTTGTTTACAGGCAATAACATGGTAGTCGTACAAAGACTTGAAACTCTCAGCGTCACAGCCATTACCTCTTACCATGGAAATTGTTTGAGATTCATAATTGATAAGAATGATTAAAACTCACCAGAGGGCCAGATGTAGAGGGTATTTCGTGGGTACTTTAAGAGCTTGTTCGACAAGGGATTTCCATGGTAACGTACAGGGTGTGTTGTACAATGAGTTTTGGTCGTCTTTCATCTGATCTGAAAGAAAGAGAGCAGGAAGGCTAACAGATTGGAAATACAGTGCCCACACCTACAGGGGTCAGAAAGGATTCCTTAAGACTGATTTTCTATGGGCTGATGCCTTATCTGTTGCCACAAATACGGTAATGGTACCCCACAGCCAGACATATTCCTCACAGAAGATTGGAAATTATAAATGCCACTGGTTTGATTTTTTACAACAACCACATGAAGCAAAACCAAGGGTACACACACACACATACACACACAAACACGCGCGCGAAGGATTTTCCTGATCCACTTGCAAGTCTTTCGGTCAGCCCAGGGCTATATCTTTTATATTCTATCTTTCATCTTTTACTTGTTCCAGTCATTAGACTGTGGCCATGCTGGGGCACTGCTTTGAAGAACTTTCAATCAAAGGAATCCATCCTAGTACTTATTTTTTTTTGTTTTGTTTTATGTCAAGCCTGGTGCTTATTCTAACAATCTCTTTTGCCGAACTGCTAAGTTATAGAGATGTAAATACACCAACACTAGTTGCCAGGCAGTGGTGGGTAACAAATACAGGCACAAACAGACACACACAAATAGAGGCTTCTTACAGTTTCCATCTACCAAATCCACTCAGACCAAGGTTCCACGCAGTGGGACTGAACCTAAAGCAACCTGGTTAGGAAGCAAACTTCTTACCACACAGTCATCTGCTGAGCCTACAGTAGAAGACACTTGCCCAAGGTGCAACACTGTGGGACTGAACCCAGAACCAAGTGGTTGGAAAGCAGTCTTCTTACCACACAGTCATGTGCTGAGCCTACAGTGGAAGACTGCATGTCTCAAGGTGCCACACATTGGAACTGAACCTGAGATCACATGGTTGGGAAGCAAGCAGTAACCGTCTGAAGCACACAGTCACACCGATGTGTTTGTGGGAGCAGAAAGAGAGACGGCAGAGGATAAAGAAGAGCCATACTGAGGTTTGGGAGAGAGAGAGAGAGGGAGGGAGAGAGAGAGAGAGAGAGAGAGAGAGAGAGAGGAAGGTAGGAGAGAGAGAGGAAGGTAGGAGAGAGAGAGAGGGAGAGAGAGAGAGGCAGGAGAGGGAGAGAGAGAGAAAGAGAATAAGAGAGACAGAGAGAGGGAGGCAGGAGAGGGAGAGAGAGAGAAAGAGAGAGAGAGAGAGGCAGGAGAGGGGGGAAGGAGGGAGAGAGAGAGAGGCAGGAGAGGGAGGAAGGAGGGAGAGAGAGAGAGAGGAAGGCAGGAGAGGGAGAGAGAAAGGTAGGGGAGAGAGAGCGGAAGGCAGGAGAGGAAGAGAGAGAGAGAGGAAGGTAGGAGAGAGAGAGAGGAAGGTAGGAGAGAGAGAGAGAATAAGTGACAGATAAAGAGAAAAGAGGGAAAGGAAGAGAGATAGTGAGAGATAAATAGATATAGGGAGGGGAAGATAGAGAAAAATAGATAGAAAGGGAGCTAGAGAGAGCATAGTAGAAAGGGAAAGATAAAGAGAGGAGATAGAGAGAATGAGGTAAAGAGAGACAGTGACAGAGAGGGAGAGAAAGAAATAAAAAGACAGAGAGAGAGAGGGGTGGGTAGAGAAAGAGATGAAGAGAGAAAATAAAGGGAAATACAAGAGAGAGAAGATAGAAAAATAGAGAAGCAGGAGAGAGAGAGTGGGAGATGATAGATAGAGGGGTTAGAGAGAGAGCAAAAGAGAAAGTTAGGGAGATGGAGAGAGAGTGAGCAGGGAAGGTTGGACATACTTGCTTGGTTGACGCTGAATAAAATGGCCATGAGCCAACCAGCCGTGAGTCTTGCAGGCAGAGACTCACTGTTGTTGGCACAAACCATGACCATTAAATTCTTGACCACAACAGGAGTGAATTTCATTGTATGTAGCAGCAGCAGGATTGGTTTCCAGAACTGGACAAGGCTATCTGGTAACCATAAGCCATTCTGGGATTGGAGTTCTGCAAAAGTGAATGGAGACAGGTTTAATTATTGGTCTGAATTCAATTAAAAGGGGAGAGAGAGAGAGAGAGAGAGAGGAGAGAGAGAGAGAGAGGGAGAGAGAGAGAGGGAGAGAGAGAGAGGGGGGAATGAAAAGAGACGGATGGCGAGAAAAAGAGGGAGATAGAGACAAAGAGAAACAGAAGGATAGACAGAAAGAAGGAGAGATGGATAAGGGGAGAGAGAGAGAGAGGTAGAGAGATACACAGTGAGAAAGAGAAAGATAGAGAGGAAATAGAGAAACATAAAAAGAGACATAAAGAGAGAGAGGGAGAGAGTAAGAGATTTAACTCATTGCCTGCCATGAGCCCCATTTGGGGATCTGCTAAAAACAGTCTCACAGCCGGTTGTTCGTTGTATTTAACCCTTTTGATACCAACCTGGCTGAAACCAGTTCTGGCTCTGTAGTACAAATGTCTTGTTTCCATAAGTTTTGAATCAAATTCTTCCCCCAAACATTAGCCACAATTTATGTTCCTAACACTAGCTTAATGATAATGAAGTTATTATACTAAATTCTTCGTTATATTTGAAATTGATTGAAAGAAACACAGAGCATCTCAACAGAAATACGGTAACAAAAGGGTTAAAGTGAATTTATTTATTTACATTGCATTTGCAGAGATCTGTTTAACAATATTTAGTAGGTGAAGTTTGTCAATTTTAGCTCTGGCTAAATTCATTTTATGTCATAAATCGCAGTTTTTGAACTACAAAAATATTGACTATTTTGAAAACATTCTTTTTGTTTTTGCATTCCCCATTCATATCATTCATTGATATTTCATACACATTCACATTTGATACTATAGTTTCGAAAAGGCTAAAATGTTTATTATTGCAATTTGGGACATTCTATAAAATTAATCCCAATTTCCAAAATACTTCACTTATGAAAAAAATTTAAATACTATATAATTTGTAGCTGTGATAACAGTGCCGGTGGCCGTAACCGGCGCCGCCTGACTGGCCTCCGTGCCGGTGGCACCTAAAACGCACCATCCGACCATGGCCGTTGCCAGCTTCGTCTGGTCCCCGTGACGGTGGCACGTAAAAAGCACCATCCGATCGTGGCCGTCTGCCAGCCCCGTCTGGCACGTAAAAAGCACCCACTACACTCACAGAGTGGTTGGCGTTAGGAAGGGCATCCAGCTGTAGAAACACTGCCAGATCAGACTGGGCCTGGTGCAGCCTTCTGGCTTCTCAGACCCCAGTTGAACCGTCCAACCCATGCCAGCATGGAAAGCGGACATTAAATGATGATGATGATATTATTTTAACTCCTAAGACACCTGGCATGGCCAAAAAATATGAATTCAAAAAATTGGCAATTAATGGGTTAAGGTTGTTGACTGATACCGTATAAGTTTCACATATTGCCTGAATCCTCAGAGCCATATTTAGTTACAGACTTTCATGTTCTGAGTTCAAATCCTGCCAAGGTTGACTTTAATTTTTATTTTTCTGGAGCCAATCAACTAAAATACTAGCGACATACAAAGAGCAATGTAACTGACAGCCCTTCTCCCATGGCCCCAAATCTAATGCTGGCAGGATTATTTGTGCAGCACACAAAATGTTTAGCAGTATTGTTCCTGTGGCTTAATGTTCTGAGTTCAAATCCCACCAACATGTACTTCATTCTTTTGGGGGCCAATAAAATAAAGTAATTGTTAAGTATGCCATCAATGTAATCAGCTAACTTTTTCCCCTTAAAATTGCTTGCCTTCATCATCATCATCGTTTAACATCCGCTTTCCATGCTAGAATGGGTTGAACGGTTTGACTGAGTATTGGCGAACCAGATGGCTGCACCAGGCTCCAATCTTGATCTGGCAAAGTTTTTACAACTGGATGCCCTTCCTAACGCCAACCACTCCAAGAGTGTAGGGAGTGCTTTTATGTGCCACCAGCACGAGGGACAGTCAGGTGGTACGGGCAATGGCCATGCTCAAATGGTGGTTTTTACCATTTGAGTGTGGCCGTTGCCAGTACCACCTGACTGGTCATCATTATTATTATTATTATTATTATTATTAAGGGGGTGAGCTAGCAGAACCGTTAGCATGCCGGACAAAATGCTTTGCAGGATTTTGCTCATCGCTACATTCTGAGTTCAAATTCCGAGGTCGACTTTGCCTTTCATCCTTTCGGGGTCAATAAATTAAGTACCAGTTGAGTACTGGGGTCAATGTAATTGACTTAACTCCTGCCCCCAAATTTCAGGCCTTGTACTTATAGCCGAAAGGATTATTATTATTATTATTATTATTATCATTAAGGCATGAGCCTCACTGAGGCAATGACTAGTGACCGGAACCTTTGGAAATATGCTGTGCTTGAGAAACTCGGCAAGCTCAAGTGAGACCATAACCTTGTGGCCTGTGCCAGGGGTGTAACCAACCCACTTGTGCATAACTTTTCCTTCTTTGGACTCTAAACTCTGCTTGCGAAGACCTGTTGAGGCAAGTGAAATCGAAATCAAATTCGATGACTGGCATCCGTGCTAGTGGAGCGCTAAGAGTACCATACGTGTGTGATCGTTGCCAGAGCAACAAGCTAGCCTCTGTGCCAATGGCACGTAAATAACACCATTCGAGCGGGATTGTTACCTGCGTCGCCTTACTGGCACTTGTGCAGGTGGCACATAAAAGCACCCACTACACTCTCACAGTGGTTGGCATTAGGAAGGGCATCCAGCTGTAGAAACTCTGCCAGATCAGATTGGAGTCTTGTGCAGTCATCTGGTTCGCCAGATCTCAGTCAAATCGTCCAACCCATGCCAGCATGGAAAGCGGATGCTAAACGAAGACGACAATTATTATTATCATTATTATTATTATTATTAAGGCAGCAAGCTGGCAGAATCATTAACACACAGGGCAAAATGCTTAGTGGTATATCCTCTGCCACTGCATTCCAAGTTCAAATTTCACCAGGGTTGAGGTTGATGAAATAAGTACCAGTTATGCACTGGGATTGATCAAATCAACAAGCCCACTTTCCTTAAATTTCAGGCCTTGTGCCTATTATTATTATTATTATTATTAAGGCAGTGAGCTGGCAGAATCGTTAGCATTCAGGGCCAAATATTTGCAGCATTTTGTTTATTCTGAGTTCAAATCCCACCAAGGTTGACTTTGCCTTTCATCCTTTCGGGGTTGATAAATCAAGTACCAGTGGAACACTGGGGTCAATGTAATCAACTAATCCCCTCCCACAAAATTTCAGGCCTTGTGCCTTTAGTAAAAAGGGTAATTATTATTATTATTATTAAGGTGGTGAGCTGGTAGAATCATTACTGCACCACACAAAATGCTTTGTTCTTTTAGCATGCCAGACAAAATGCTTTGAAATTGTGGCCATGCTGGGGCACCACTAGTATTTCATTCATCTTCACTTTCCTAAGTTCAAATGCCGCCGAGGTCGACTTTGCTTGTCATCCTTTCGGGGTCGATAAAATAAGTACCGGTCAAAACTGCTGGCCTTGTGTCAAAATTTGAAACCCTTATTATTCGGGTGATGAGCTAGCAGAAAAGACAACGCACTGGACAAACTGCTGAGCAGCATTCCATTTGTCATTAGATTCCGAGTTCAAATTCTGCCGAGGTTGACTTTGCCTGTCATCCTTTCAGGGTCAATGAAGTAAGCACAAGTCACATCCTGTCATTGATACAATCGACTAGGGCCCTCCCATTAAATTTCAGGCCTTGTTATTATTATTATTATTATAATTACTAAGGGAATGGATTGGTAGAATCACCAGAGCATTAGACAACGCTTAATCCATTCTGTTATTTAGAAAAAAAATTAAAAACATAAATTTTAAAAGTAACAGTAAAAATAAAAACTAAAACAACAACAAAAAAAAACTGGTTTAAAAGGAAAGATTCCCTACCAGCTGGATCAATGTCAAGGGCTTCCAGTTGTTCAGCCGAGGGAATTAAGTAACCTTCTTCCAGTATGATGGATAAAAATTCAGGACTGAAAGATACAAACAAAAATTATATTAAACATTCCGGAGATATAAATTGAGTTCACAGCTGTATCCTACACCAGTTTCGCATAATCAGCCCCAGCCCATTCCAAAGTACCTTGGATTGTAGGGCGATCTGCTGTGCGTGAGGAGACCTATTGAGTCAAGTACATCAACATCAAAATGAAAATCAAATGGAAATTGTAGTTGCGATCCCCGTGCCAGTGGCACATAAAAAGCACCATCTGAACAAGGCCAATGCCAGCGCCCCCTTGACTGGCTCCCATGCCATGCTGATTGTCAAACAGTGGTGGAATACAAACACAGACATACAGATGTGTGTGTGTACAACAGGCTTCTTTCAGTTTCCATCTACCAAATCCTCTCACAAGGCTTTGGTAGAGTCAAGGCTATAGTAGAAGACACTTGCCCAAGGTGCCTGACAGTGGGACTGAACCTGGAACCATGTAGTTGGGAAGTAAGCTTCTTAAAACACAGTCACACCTTCAAGATGTTTTCATAAAAATCACAACTTACCTGTGGCTCATTATTCCCAAGAACACTCCACGTCATAATATAACCACAACCAAACTATTTTACTGGATTTTATACCATTAGAGCCATCACTGGCAGCTCATTTCAACTATTTGCACCAACCTGTGGCATTAGTCCTTCAAAGGTACCAACCTGCTTCAGACTATCTTTAGTCCTAAGATACAGAATTCTGCTTTTTAAAGTGATCTAAATTAAAACCTTCCATCAAGCTTTCATGTCCCAAACAGGTGCTTAATAACAACAAAGCTATTTAACCTCAAAATTAATTGAAACATAGACATTGAATTTTAGCAGAAATATGGTAAGAAAAGAGTTGAAGTGATCTAAATTCAAACTTTTCATCAGAATTTCATGTTATGCTCCAAACACCCGCATAAGGGCTGCTCATATTTCAGCCAGTTTATGATAGAGGGCAGCATCACTGACGATTTGCAATCAGAATGAAGTATACCCAGAGTTATCTCCCTTCCTTGCCAGGCTGGAAATGTTGATCAACTATCATATAATAATAATGAAATTATTGTATACAGTGCTCAGGTGCACCACAACTTGTCAAAAGTGCATATAAAGCATACATAGTAATGTACAAATGTCTGTGAAGCGAACAGTGTATGAGTCAGATACATGCTCGCGTGTGTGTGGAGGGGAGAAAATCAGGTGTAGTGTTGGCGAATCACAGGAAGCATGGAAGTTTTGAAGGATGCAGTGATCCGACAACTAACAATTGATGCCGGCAGTTTGTTCCATGCTTCAGCAACTCTCAGCGTGAAAAAATGTTTCCTAAAGTTATGGGAGCTGTGCTGTTTTCTAACTTTGTAAATATGTCCACGGGTGGAGTTTGAAAAGGTGCTCAGAGTTATTATCATTGTCACGTTTACCATTTTTACATCCATTCAAAATACGTTTGTATGGATGTTTTCTGAATTTGACTATTTCTATTTGAGCCTTACACAATCGTCCTCTTCCTTCTATTACCAAATTTGAGGACCTAAAAGATACATATTCAGAAAACAAATTTTTATTGCATCAAAGCTTATGGGATCCCCAACTTCACATACAGAACCCAGAGTGATTTTTCAAGACATTTGTGGGATAGGGGGGGAGGGGAATGTGCATTATCATCATCATCATCATCACTTAACTTCCGTTTTCTATGCTGGCATGGATTGGACGGTTTGACAATTTGAGAGAAACTGGCAGCACCAAGTTCCAATTGTCTGATCTGGCAGTGTTTCTACAGCTGGATGCCCTTCCTAACGCCAACCACTCCGTGAGTGTAGTAGGTGTTTTTTTACATGCCACCGGCACAGGGGCCAAAGGAGGCTGGCAACGGCCACAATTGGTTGGTGCTTTTTACGAGCCACCGGCATGGAAACCAGCCAAGGCAGCACTGGCATCGGCCACGTTCGGGTGGTGCTTTTTACGCCCTTCTTAACACCAGATATCTGGTCTGACTAAAGAATTCTTAAATGTTCCAGGCATGACAAATACAGCGTGACTGTAGCATTATAATGACGATGATGATGATGATGCAGAACATATGAGTAGCAGGATGCTGGAAACTCGTTAGAACACAGAATAAAGAGGAAGAAAATGAAGAAATACGTTTTAGGTGTAGGCATGGTTGTGCAAATGGAACCACAGTTTAACCCCTTAAACTAGCCATATCTGGCCCAAACATTGTTTTATATTCAAACTGGCCAGATCCAGCCTCTCAAACCAATCCAACAATGTCATTCTGAAAACAGACAATCACATCAGCAAAATCTCAAGGTTGTGAGATAATCCAGGATTAAGTCAAAACAATGGGAATAAATAAGGAGTAATCTGAATGCTAAAGGAGTAAGGTTCCTTCCTAGCATGTGGGTACAGTTGGTAGGTGTGGGTAAGTGGTAACTGATGAGTCGGGTAAGGTAGAAAATATAAGGCGGCGAGCTGGCAGAAACGTTAGCATACCGGGCGAAATGCTTAGCGGAATTTCGTCTGCCGTTACGTTCTGAGTTCAAATTCTGCCGAGGTCGACTTTGCCTTTCATCTTTCCGGGGTCGATAAATTAAGTACCAGTTATGCACTGGGGTCGATGTAATCGACTTAATCCGTTTGTCTGTCCTTGTTTGTCCCCTCTGTGTTTAGCCCCTTGTGAGTAGTAAAGAAATAGGTAAGGTAGAAAATACTGAATCAAAATACCCAATATCTTCAAACAGCTCTGGTGCCACACATATGGCACCCGTGCAGGAACCACATATAAAACACCCATGCCAGTGCCACTTATAAAGGACTCATACAGGCACTAGATAAAAAGCACCAGTAGAGCATTTGTGCCAGCACCACATATAGAGCACTCATGCTGGTGCCATGTATAAAACACGTAGTATACCATGCAAAGTGGTGGGCATTAGGAAGGGCAGCCAGCCATAAAAACTATGACAAAACAGAAAATTGGAGCCTGGTGCAACTCTGGTTTGCCAGCTCCAAGCGATGCCAACAGATGATGAAGGATGATGATGATGAAGATGTATATATTCCCCCTGAGTGGTACAGACACTGCTGC
>NC_043011.1:7507424-7509924 GCF_006345805.1 Octopus sinensis | reverse complement strand
ATATCACCATCCAAACGTAGCCAGTGGCACGTAAAAAGCACCATCCAAACATGGTCATTGCCAGGTCTGCCTGACTAGGGAAGAATGGAAAATTCTTTGATGTTTCAAGCCTACACTCTTCCAAAGAAAGAGTTGAGAAGCAAAAAAAAATGGCCCAATGAAATTGTTGTTGTTAGGTGGAGGGTGACTACAGGTTGAGAAGCTTGTTTGCCAACTAGGCAGTTTGGGGGTTCAGCCCCACTGCATGGTATTCAGAGCAGGTGTCCATAGGTGCAGACATCGTTGCGTACCTGAGAAGCTTGCTTCCCAGCCATGTGCTTCGCAGTTTCTCAACTTAACCTCAGAACTTATGTCTTGACATGAAATACATACACCATGGCGTTTTCTAGTTCATAAGTGATGCTAGAAAGTTAGGCCTTAAGATTCCACAGAACCTGACACAGCTGGGCACAAATCAGACCACGATGGGGGTGGGGGTGAGGTACCATACCATCAGGGTGGGAAGGTGGTACCCTTAACAAAATTTTACACAGCTCCTAAAACTGGCGGGCGAAAAGGAGTAAGTCATCCTCAAACCAGCGGCACCCCAACGCCCATTAATCCCTACAAGCACCCTTAGCCCTTATAATAATACCCCAACCCCCTACAAATCCCTTCCTCCTATCTGCAACAAACTGCCTGACCAAAATGAATGAAAGACGTACAAACAATGAGAGAGAAAGAACCGACCAACCTGTAAATAATTGAGACTACAATCGACAGCCGTACATACGATTTCCAGTGAGGGCAGCTTGTTGTGGGTGGCACTGTGACGCAGTTCTATCAACCATTCAGGAAGACCGAGCTGTGAATAAAAATATCCATAAATATAATTCGAACATAAAAATGTTGGGCCAGAAATAAATAATTCGCCCCGGGTTAAATAACGTTTAATCCTCAACGGGCAAGTGTCTTCTGCTATAGCCCCGGGCCAACCAAAGCCTTGTGAGTGGGTTTGGTAGACGGAAACTGAAAGAAGCCCGTCGTATATATGTATATATATATATATATATATATATATATATATATATATATATATATATATATGCGTGTTTGTGTGTCTGTGTTTGTCCCCCTAGCATTGCTTGACAACCGATGCTGGTGTGTTTATGTCCCCGTCACTTAGCGGTTCGGCAAAAGAGACCGATAGAATAAGTACTGGGCTTACAAAGAATAAGTCCCGGGGTCGATTTGCTCGACTAAAGGTGGTGCTCCAACATGGCCGCAGTCAAATGACTGAAACAAGTAAAAGAGAAAAAAAAGAGTATTCGGACAGCAAGAGAAACAAAAATTTTTTTTAAATATTAAAAGTCTGGTGATTATCTCCCTTTAGGCATTAAACCATCGACGCCATGTTTTATGCTTCTAAGATCTTAAAATAATAATAATGAAATTATTGTATTTAGTGCTCAGGTGCACCACAACTTATCAAAAGTGCATATAAAGCATATGCAGTAATGTACAAATGTCTGTGAAGCGAACAGTGTATGAGTCAGATACATGTTTGCTTGTGTGTGGAGGGCAGAAAATCAGGTGTAATGTTGGCGAATCTCAGGAAGCATGGAAGTTTTGAAGGATGCAGTGCTCCGACAACTAACAACTGATGCCAGCAGTTTGTTCCATGCTTCAGCAACTCTCAGCGTGAAAAAATGTTTCCTGAAGTCATGGGAGCTGTGCTGTTTTCTGACTTTGTAAACATGTCCACGGGTTGATGTGGTCGCCTCCAGCAGAAATAGCAGCCATATCACCTTCAAATCCTACCGTAACATTTTAAGAAAAGGAACAGGTAGACAAAATAATGCTAGATGCATTATGTCAGAGACAAAAATAAGAAAGAAAGGAGCAGTCATACCCCTAAAAAGTTTTAGTAGAGATTGTTGAAAAATTTCTACAACTTCACCAACCCCATTTTCTAGACCCCTAATTCCCTCCAATTGCAAATCCCATGGATTACTATGTGTGAGGTATGGTTGAGAAAGACACTGTCCATTCTGCTTGTTACATCAAGGCCAAGATCATGAAGGTGTTTGAAGATCTTCCCAGGGGTAGTGAGGAATGCATGTGCCAAGTTCCAGAGCCTTCTGAAGGGAGGCCATGGTGGGAACTGTGGGCAGCTTTTTTTTAATAAACTGTTGTCTCCAAGCCATGATTTAGTCAATGTTTTTTTTTTAATGTTTTAAAGGTAGAAGAGTTCAGTTTGTTGGACATTGTTGTAGAGCTGAAAAAGAGGTAATTTCTACTCTTCTCCTCTGGAAGCCATCTACTCGCAATACTAGAGGGCGCACACTCTCCTACCCTGATGTAATCTCCAAGGATACAGGCATCCAGCAACAGGACCTCCGTAATGCCATGATGGACCGTGAAGTCAGGCGTAGCATGGTAAATTCCATTGTCTCAACCACGGTCGAACAATGATGATGATGTGTCTTCTACTATAGCCTTGGGCTGACCAAAACCTTGT
>NC_043011.1:7492424-7502424 GCF_006345805.1 Octopus sinensis | reverse complement strand
CAGTCAAATAACAAACAAATAAACAATTAAAACAATAAATATATATACACACACATACATAGGTGTACAATACCTATTTCTTTACTACCCAGAAGGGGCTAAACAGAGAGGGGATAAACAAGGACAGACAAACGGATTAAGTCGATTATATCGACCCCAGTGCGTAACTGGTACTTATTTAATCGACCCCAAAAGGATGAAAGGCAAAGTCGACCTCGGTGGAATTTGAACTCAGAACTTAGTGGCAGACAAAATACTGGTAAGCATTTTGCCCGAGGTGCTAACGATTCTGCCAGCTCACCGCCTTAGATGTACAATACCAACTAACTGGACACTGACGGTGCAGAGCTTCTTGTGATCCTCAATAATTCATGAGCAGAAACTTGAAGTTTCCATAGCCGCCAGACTGGTTAACTGCTACCTTGAACACACCTGGCACAGTACAATACTAATAAAATTGCATCATTTATACTAACAAATAAAATGAGTTCACAGCTGTAACCTATACTAGTGTTGCATAACCTGCCCACTTAAAAGTACCTTGGATCGTAGGGTGACATGCCATGCTTGAGGTGACCTATTGAGTCAGGTACATCAACATCAATATCAATGGAAATTCTAGTTGCGACCCCCATGCTGTTAGCATGTAAAAAGCACCATCCGAATGTGGCCGATCCCAATGGCGCTTTGACTGGCTTCCATGCCGGTGGCACATAAAAAAGTACCATCTGATTGTGGTTGATGCCGGTGCCGCTTTGACTGGCTTCTGTGCCAGTGGCACATAAAAAGCACCATTCGATCGTGGTCGATGTCAGCCCTCCCTGGCCCCTGTGCTGGAGGCATGTAAAAAGCACCCACCACACTCTCAGAGTGGTTGGCTTTAGGAAGGGCATCCAGCTGTAGAAACACTGCCAGATCAGATTGGGGCCTGGTGCAGCCGCCTGGCTTCCCAGACACCAGTCAATCTGTCCAACCCATGCCAGCATGGAAAACAGACGCTAAACGATGATGACAGATGCACCTGTATTTCATTTAAATAAGTTTACTATTTGAAGATCACACACATGGTAATGGCTTTGGACTGATTTTTTGCACCTGTGTGCATGTGTAGATAGCTATATAGATATTATAGCCACATACTTATACATAAATACATACATGTATGTATGTGTGTGTGTATGTATGCGAGTATATATATCTACATATATGTGTATATATATGTATACATATATATACACATATAGGTGCAGGAGTGGCTGTGTGGTAAGTAGCTTGCTTACCAACCACATGGTTCCAGGTTCAGTCCCACTGCGTGACACCCTGGGCAAGTATCCTCTACTATAGCCTCAGGCCGATCAAAGCCTTGTGAGTGGATTTAGTAGACGGAAACTGAAAGAAGCCCATCGTATATATATATATATGTTTGGTTGTCTGTCCCTGCAACATCGCTTGACAACCGGTGCCGGTGTGTTTACATCCCCGTAACTTACCGGTTCAGCAGACACTGATAGAATAAGTACTAGACTCACAAAGAATAAGTCCTAGGGTCGATTTGCTCAACTAAAGGCAGTGCTCCAGCATGGCTGCAGTCAAATAACAAACAAATAAACAATTAAAACAATAAATATATATACACACATACTCAAAGTAGCTGCCCTCAGCTTACACACACACACACACACACACACACACACATTTATATTTTTACCTTGATTTCCATACAGCAATTCTTCCAAGAGCATGTTTCTGTTTTTTTATGTCATTACTGAAGATCTCATTGTAGACTTCCAAAAATTCTTCGCTGCAATGAAGAAAATCAAATAAAACCAAAATGAAAACAAAGAAAAATATTACAGAAGAAATTCTGAAGAAAAGAATTATTGGTTAAACCTTTTTGTTGCCATATTTCTGTGACACCGCCTTTGCTTCTATTGATTTAATTTCAAAAATAACAAAGAATTTAGTAAAATAAATTTGCCAATTACTAAGTTAGCATTTGGAACATAAACTAACAAGGAATTTTAATGGAGGGTTTTAATTAAGAACAGTTTGACCCCTTTGTTGACCCTATTACTGCTGAAATACACTGCCTTTGTTCGAATTAATTTTGAAAATAACGAAGAATTTGGTAAAATAATTGTCATTATTAAGCTAATATTTAAGGTGAAGGGCTGGGAGAATTGTTAGCATACCTGGCGAAATGCTAAATGGTATTTCCTCTGTCTTCATGTTCTGAGTTCAAATTTCACCAAGGTTGACATTACCCTTTCAGAGGTCAATGAATTAAATACCAGTGAAACACTGGGATCAATGTAATCAACTAGTCCCCTCCCCCAAAATTTCAGGCCTTGTGCCTATAGCAGAAAGGATTATTAAGCTAATATTTAGAACAAAAATTAGGCAACAAAAGGTCTTATCTTCAGATCTCCACCAGTCCTCCCTGGCCATCATCTAAAACATGTCAGAACCAATATCAGGAAGCTGGTTTTTCTCCAATCTCTAATATCACTTTGCAATGAAGATCTTAGCAGGTAAACCTTCCATAATAATAATTAACTCTTTTTATTGGCGACAAGGGCTAACATAAATTAAAACATTAAAGGACAACACAAGACGATATACAAAGGGTTTTGCAAAAAAAGGTTTGTGTAAACATTTGATAACAGAGGAAAACAATGTAACAAAAAACTCCCAATAGGGAGAGGTGCTTTAAAGGTTACTCATGGAAGAACGCATAAAAGCCGCAGGTGCCTGGTCAACAGGACAAAAGCCCTTTCTCCTTTTATACCTTTTTTTTTTTTTTTTTACAGGTGTAATCTCAGAATTGGTCCACTCATACTGGACATTTTCCCCAACATTTCCCTACCTTTCAACAAATTTGCTAGAAGACAACCCTTCCCACTTTACCTTCACCTTCCTTTAATGAGGCCTTGGTCAAAGAGGAAAGTGTCTGACATTAGCCCAATAATAATAATAATGATTTCAAATTTTGATAGAAAGAGAAGGAATTAGTCAATTACATTAACCCCACCACCACCACCATCAGTGCTCAACAAGTGCTTTATTTTATTGGCTCCCATGTGGATAAAAAGTAAAGATGACCTCAGCAGGATTTGAACTCAGAACATAAAGAGCAGGAAGAAATTCCACTCTAATGACTCTACCCACTTGCCACTTTATAATAATCCTTTCTACAATATTATTTCCAATTAACAAAAAAATAATAATAATTGGAGAAACAAGTTAATAAAAAAATTGTTCGTCCATTTGGTTGCATATTGAACCCTCACAAAATAAGTAAACAATTGTTGGTTATTCATAATTAACCCCAACTGAGCAAACCTACGACCACAGGCGTTCCGGCTGTGACCAATCTGTCGATCACGCAGGAAATGCATATCTATGAAAATATTATCCAGTGTGACCCTATATTTTTGAAGACGGCAGGGTGAGAACTGAGAGAGTTTTAGCTACAATGCTTTACAAGTCGAGAGACGAAGTCAGGGTAGAAGCTTTTCGGTTCGCCGAGGTCGACTTTGCCTTTCATCCTTTCGGGGGGTCGATAAATTAAGTACCAGTTACGCACTGGAGTCGATGTGATCGACTTAATCCCTTTGTCTGTCCTTGTTTGTCCTCTCTGTATTTAGCCCCTTGTGGGTAGTAAAGAAACAGATTTTCATTTCGTAAACAAACATGTAATGTGAAGTGCTTTTTTGATCCAAGCGAATTGAGTTTCGTTTTACGGTTTATTAGTACAGTTGGGCAAATACAATAAAACAATGTATGAACACAGATAGCGTTACTAGTACCCAGATAGCAACACAGATAAATAAAACATTAGAAATAGACCAACATTTAAAGGTAAAACGATAGAAATGTTAGAAGAGAACCAAAGGATTCGCTTCTTTGGATCAAACATAATTATTATTGTTAAAAGGTCTGTTCAGATAATTCTAAAAACCTGAAACTATTAAAATGATTTGAAAAGGAGAGAAGGAAGACACATGAAATACAATTTATATTAGGATTTAACGACATTAAACTGGAGAAAATCTAAAATTCCTTTTACCGGTTGAACCACGCTGAGACAGAACTCGCCATTTTGTCAAAGACGCTTTATAATTTAGACGGTGATCAGCGAAAATAGTACCCGTTTTTAATAAAGGCTCCAGCGGAGTGTCGGACTAACTATCCCTACTTCATGGGAAAGAAAGAAGGGATACGAAATGAAAAAGAGGAGATGGAAAATTTATATTTTTTATTGGTGGGGGGGGAAACAGAATGGTGGTACTACTTAAGAAGAGTGGTCCCGAAGCGCGCGCGCCTGTTCTCGCGCATCCGCGCTAGCTAGTCATAACTAGTCGATCCTTACTTTGTTTAAAAAATTATTTATTTTGTATTTTTTGTGTTTTATTTACTTTGTTTTAAAAAAATTATTTACTTTGGTTCTGCCACCCAAATATTTCTGTGTTTCGTTCTTTTCTTCTAATTAATGAAACAATAATCCTTTATATTTGCTTCCAATTTATAATTTCCTCATATTTATATCCATTTATTTCAAAGCATTTGACCCCAGGAAAATAAAATGCAGGGTCAACCCCCTTGGGATTTGATCTCACTATGCGAGGAGACAGAACTAAATAGCAACAGCTATTTTCCTATTAATTCTACCATCCAAATACATTGTTCTTTCTTTTACTTTTCTTTTTGTTTTAAATAAAGCATTATCTTATAATTGCTTCTTAGTATATAATTCCACAATGAAGCCATCCATTCATTTAAAGTATTATAGTCTCAAGAGTGGAGGCGCAATGGCCCAGTGGTTAGGGCAGCGGACTCGCGGTCGTAGGGTCGCGGTTTCGATTCCCAGACCGGGCGTTGTGAGTGTTTATTGAGTGAAAACACCTTAAAGCTCCACGAGGCTCCGGCAGGGGGTGGTGGTGATCCCTGCTGTACTCTTTCACCACAACTTTCTCTCACTCTTTCTTCCTGTTTCTGTTGTACCTGTATTTCAAGGGACCGGCCTTGTCACTCTCTGTGTCACGCTGAATATCCCCGAGAACTACGTTAAGGGTACACGTGTCTGTGGAGTGCTCAGCCACTTACACGTTAATTTCACGAGCAGGTTGTTCCGTTGATTCGGATCAACCGGAACCCTCATCGTCGTAACCGACGGAGTGCTTCCATATCTTATAATTGCTTCTTAGTATGTAATTCCACAATGAAGTTATCCATTCATTTAAAGTATTATTGTCTCAAGAAATATTATAGTTATTTCGGTCAAACGAAAGGGTTTGACCCGAGCAAAAGTAAAAATAGTGTAATAGATGTAAAACAACTTGCTCTAAACGAATATGAAAGAAAAAAACACGCGCTCGCGAACGGGAGCGGAGGAGGGGAGAACTCGGAAAATTCACATCGTCAGACCATGACCTTTAAACTCCAGTGTTTGACCCGAGCAACATCTTTTCTCATATTTTGTGCCTGAGATATTTATCTATTTTTCAATTCTGGTTTTTATATATCTCTTTATTTTAATACTTTATATTTGTATCTTATAACTTATTCTTACCGAAACATGAACGAGATTTTGTCCAATTCTGACAAAATCTTATTATAATCAAAAGAACAAATGTTTCCTGGACATTTTTGACGGGTATTCTTTCCTCTTTATAATCGATGGTGACATGAGCGCTAATTTTGCAACAATATACGCAGATGATACGAAGATTATCGTATCTTTTACAGAGAAACTAGAAGCCCCGAATGTAAGTCAACACATTAAGGAGTGGCTGTGTGGTAAGTAGCTTGTTTACCAACCACATGGTTTCGGGTTCAGTCCCACTGCGTGGCACCTTGGGCAAGTGTCTTCTGCTATAGCCTCGGGCTGACCAAAGCCTTGTGAGTGGATTTGGTAGATGGAAACTATATATGTATATATATATATATTTAAAAAAGGAGATGTGGAACACGAGTTGTGATATATAAAAAAAGGAAATGAAGAAAATGCTGACAAAATAATTTAAGTAAGGGATAGTGTATTTAATTAGGTGAAAGTTCTTTTTACCGGTTGCGCATTTGTTATGCTTATCAAAAGATATTTTTAAAGAGAGATAGAGTTCCTTTCTGATAGATTTAAGAGAAAAAATCTATCAGAAAGGAACTCTATCTCTCTTAAAAAATATCTTTTGATAAGCATAACAAATGCGCAACCGGTAAAAAGAACTTTCACCTAATTAAATACACTATCCCTTACTTAAATTATTTTGTCAGCATTTTCTTCATTTCCTTTATATATATAATATATATATATATATATATATATTATATATATATATATATATATATATTATAATTATATATATATATATATATTGAAGTAGATAATGAATTATCTTATTACGGATAATTCAAAATATAACCGATACCTGGGTAGCAAAAATCACAACAGAAAGGGCACGGTTGAAGTTACGACCATGGGGCATAAAATCCGTGCCTTCGTGAGCGTTTGTCGAAAAGCTTGTTGTGCATTTTGTTGGAGAATTAAGTTCCTGGATTTTCCTGAAGAGAAAGCTGCAAAATGGACTCCTTATTCAATCGGAATTAAGGACTTTGCAGACTTCGAAACATATGTCGAAAATAAAATAAAGGAATTTTGTTAAATCTTCGTTCAGGCTCCATTCTTTCCTATACTTTATATATATATATATATAAAAAAAAAAAATATATTATATATATATATATGTGTGTGTGTGTGTGTGTGTGTGTGTGTGTGTCTGTGTGCGTGTGTGTGTGTGTGTGTGTGTGCGCGTGTATGTTTGTGTGTCTGTGTTTGTCCCCCTAGCATTGCTTGACAACCGATGCTGGTGTGTTTATGTCCCCGTCACTTAGCGGTTTGGCAAAAGACACCGATAGAATAAGTACTAGGCTTACAAAAGAATAAGTCCTGGGGTCGAGTTGCTCGATTAAAGGCGGTGCTCCAGCATGGCCGCAGTCAAATGACTGAAACAAGTAAAAGAGAGTAAAAGAAAAGAGAATTGAATAATTATAGTTCCCTTTTTTTAAATGAATTTCTTTCTTTCCTCTCGTTCAGCTTCAGGGATTTAATTTGCTTTGCGGGAGCAACTGCTTTGACGAAGACGCATTTTGTTGTAAGGGTCGCAATGCAGAGTACATGAAACATCCGACAGAGAAACTTGAAGCCCCGCATGTAATAAGCTGAGCTGAATATGTAAACAAGTGCCTCTCCAACAGTGATTTCATCATCCATACTCTCAACAATACGCTCTTAATATGGTCTCTGATTACAAATATCTTGGGTCATACATATCATCATCTGAAAAAGATTTTCTAACTAGAAAGGATATGGCCTGGTCAGCCAGCACTGATATGCATAAGATCTGGTCATCAAATCAAAGTAGAGATTTCAAACTTAAAATCTTCAAAGCCACAGTCGAACCAGTTCTACTCTATGGCTCAGAAATCTGGACGTTATCAAAGAAGCTTGAGAGGCGGTTGGATGGAACCCACAAGGGGCTAAACACGGAGGGGACAAACAAGGACAGATAAATGGATTAAGTCGATTACATCGACCCCAGCGCGTAACTGGTACTTATTTAATCGACCCCGAATGAAAGGCAAAGTCGACCTCGGCGGAATTTGAACTCAGAACGTAGAGGCAGACGAAATACCGCTTGGCATTTCGCCCGGCGTGCTAACGATTCTGCCAGCTCGCCGCCTTTGCCAGAAAAAAATACCGCTGAGTATTTCTACTGGAGCTCTCACGATTTTTTGTCAACCCACCTCTCTAGATTATTACGTAATAATTATTCAAATTACATATTATATATTTGGGAAAGAAAAGATAAAAAGCTTCACCGTCACAGGCTTTCGACAGGGCTTAATCTACTTCTGTAAAGAGGTTTAATACAAACAAAATATGCCCACTGCTTTCACCTGTTGCTTTTAAACTCCAGATACGTTCTACTTTCTATTGTTTAATGGCGTTATCTCCTTTAGATTTTAAATACATCTGGAGGAAGCGTGTGTCTATTAATCACATGGGTTATATCAGTTGACTGAATTTTTTTCCCTTTCTTTACATACGTGAAACCCGATGTTTCCACCAGTTTGGGTTTTACTGTGAGTGTAAATGCAAGAAAATAAATAACAAATATCTTACAGACTACAGAATTTTCTTCAATAAAGCCAAGAGAAAAAGATGTTTTATAAACACATTCTACCAGTATACGAAGTTTAAAATTTTTTAGTTACGTGGAAATTATTTTTAAAATCTGCCGGTCAAAGCGAAAAGATCCCAAATTTCTGTCTATCTTTGCAAAGCATGTTCACATCGCTGCGAGTAACCATTGCTCAAATGGTATAATGAGAAAGTGCCCATCAATTTTTCAAGGACTGAGACTGATAGAATGAATTAGGCCTTAACCTGAAAATAGGTGACGTTCTATCTAAACCAGAAACCATTCGATGCAATGTTTAAAAACCTTTCATACTGCAACGCCCTCTTTCGCCGCATAGCATTTTACAAATGACAAAAATGCTTTTACGGCACTGGCTACTTAGTTATTTCTCTCAGCTCTTTTTTTTTTTAATTACGCAAGGCCATAACTGTGTTTTATTCCTTTCTACTATAGACACAAGGTCTGAAATTGAAGGGAAAATGGTCTAGTCGATTACATCGACCACAGCAATTGACTGGCACTAGGATTTATCGACCCCGAAAAGGTGCAAATATCAAAGTCGACCCCAGCGGATTTTGAAAAAAACGTGTTTAAAATAAAAATATTGTATTTGGTTTGAGATGAAGTGGTCAAGTGGTCAAGTGGTTAGAGGTGTTTAGATCACGATCACAATGCGTTGAGTTCTATTCCTGGACCGGGGTACACGTTGTGAGCTTGAATGAGTAAGGCGCTTCATATAACGTTGGTCAAATCTACTAGTTGTTTTGGCTACTAGAGATAAGCTCGGACAATCCTCGTGCTAACGACGGTCGTTGGGCCAGAAACGCGCACCCACGACCGACCAGATTATAAACCAGTGCTTATCCTTAATCCATAAAGCGCTGGGATTTGCACTTATACAGCATGGACTGCTGAGCACATTTTAGGAAAATGAGACTACCACACATAAAAAACAAAAAAATAGTTAAAATATCTTCTGGATCTTTTCGGCTTGAACGGCAGTTTTTAAAAATAATTTCCACGTAACTAAACACTTTAACTTCGTATACTGGTAGAAAGTGTTTATAAAACATCTTTTTCTCTTGGCTTTATTGAGAAAATTCTATAGTTTGTAAGATATTTGTTGGGTTTTTTTTCTTCAATTTCTGCAATTTCAACTAATCAATGACGTCTATTTTCGGTGAAAACATTCTGTGCCGTATGAATATGTCCCTCGTTTAAGAAACAGATTGGGTTTATTTACATTTGTGAAGAAAAAAAAAAGATACCCTTCCCCCCAACCCTAACCCTAACTAACTCTAACCCTGAAACAGATTGAAATGCAATAGATTGATACTAGGGTCATAATTATGGGTGACAATTTCATATGACACCGCTAGAAAAAACTGCCGTTCAAACCGAAAAGATCCTATCTTAGCGTATAATGGTGGCAAGTTTTACATCATCTGAAAAGCCGTTTGTTGAACTATTGGTCCTCTTGCATTCTGGGGTGGGTATCGGAGCGTTTGAGTGACATTAGACCCATCAACAAACGCCCATAAATTACATGCATCTACCTGGGCCACGATCAGGGCCTGTCGACCTGTGCCTGACGGCCACGATCATGGTCCGTCGCGCTTTATGTGTTAACGACACCTCATCTTTGAAGACTTCTTAAACTTGAGATTATCTCTCTTTCCTAAGGGGAGTCGGTCTCAGTCACCATTCGGTAACTATGACACTTTATCCGAAGGCGGACAGGATTTTAATAAATCAGGATTTTATGTCTTTTTTGCTATTTCATATATCTGTATCTGCCT
>NC_043011.1:7472799-7484824 GCF_006345805.1 Octopus sinensis | reverse complement strand
AGGAAATATAATTTATGGTTTGCCTTCCCTCCCCTTCCTTCCTTATCTTCTTCTTTTCTAACATTCCCTCCAGATACAAAAACATACACACACACATGCTCTCTCTCTCTCCCTCTCACTCACTTTCTCTCCATTCACCACCCTCTTCTACTTTCTTATGTCCCTCCCCGCCACTACACACTCAATAACACTATAAAATGGTCAAAACTTAAATTCTTTTCCCGAAGATCTTAGACCCCACTTGGAGTAAACAACCTGACCAGCGAAACAATTTTTCTTCCCTCTCCCTTCCCCTCTTTTTCTTTAACACTTCTTCCAAATACAAAAACACACACACACACACACACACACCACCACATGCTCACTCTCTCACTTTCTCCTCATCCATCACCCTCTTGTACTGTCTTATGTCCCTCCACACCACTACAAACTCAATAACACTATAAAATGGTCAAAACTTTTCACACAGGAACTTAGTTCGATTTGAAACACCCACTAGAATGGGAGAAAGCGCTAATATATGATCTAAGTTATATGATCTATAAAAACATGTAATATACAAATAAATATCTGTAAATATAAAACCATCCGAATTTCTGAGCACCTTATTTCTTCTAGTATACACACACATATATATATATATATATATATAATATTAATTCGAGACAAAACCACTATTTTGCAAATCAAACAAGGAAAGACTTAATCAATACATAAAAAATTTTAATATAAAGTAAATAAACCGCCACTACAATTGTTTCATGTCTTCAAATGACTTCGTCAGGTGGATTTCCGATCTTCTAATCAGTTTTAATTTATGAAGTTCATAATTGTAGTGGCGTTTTTTTTTTACTTTATATTAAAATTTTTTATGTATTGATTAAGTCTTTCCTTGTTGATTTGCAAAATAGTGGTTTTGTCCGAATTAATTATTATAATATTTTACTATAAATTGGATTTAATCCTAAATCTGATTTTTCCCTGTAAATTTGGATTTATTCCCTAATATTTATTATATATATATATATATATTATTTAAAAACTGTGGTCCCCTGAAACTCAGGCTTGCAGTAACTGGTCCTGAAGCGTATGGCATTGCTAGGATCTTTGGCACTATGCAGTGTCGTCCTATTCTGGCATTGTTGTAGCTTTCAATGCCAAAATTTGGCACAATTCCTTCCAGGATCTTCCAGATATATATTACTGCATACCTCTCCCGTCTTCTCTCCAGGGAGTAGAGCCTTAGCTGTTTCAACCTTTCCCAGTAGCTGAGCAGTTGCAAAGAGATGATCTTCTTTGTGAATCTTCTCTGGATTGCTTCAAGGTCCGCTGTTAATTTCACTCTGATGGGTGACCATAGCTGTGAGCAGTAATCCAGGCGGCTGAGGACGAATGTCCGCCAGAGGACCATCATGGTTTCCTTATCTCTGGTTCTGAATGTTCTTAGGATCCATCCAGCCGGTCGCCATCCTGGTAATGTGCACTTGGAAAGTGGTATCATCACTCATGTCGATACCCAGGTCCCTCACTGACTTAGGCTCTGGGATTGAAATTCCCTGTGGACCGGTGTATCCTATAAGTTTAATATTCAGTTTTGGATGCTGGTATCGCAGGGCCTGGAATTTTTCAGCATTAAACTGCATATTATTATCCTCAGCCCATCTGTAAATTGAGTCCAACTCCTGCTGCAGGTGTGCAACATCGCTGGGGTTCTGTATTTTCTGCGAGACTTTCGTTTCGTCTGCATAGCTTGCCAGAGTGGCTATCCGGGCATTTGAGGGCATATCTGAGAGGGCCACTATAAAAAGCAGCGGTCCCAAGACAGTGCCCTGTGGAACATCGCTCACTATTTGTGTGTTCATAGAGGTGGTTCCATTAGCCACTACTGCCTGACTCCTATCTTTCAGGAAGTCATGTAACCACTCTCCAAGTTTTCCAGCTATGCCAAGGTCACGCTGTTTGGGGCATATCATACCATGATCCACCTTGCCAAAAGCTTTTGCAAAATCAAGGTAGATTACGTCCACATTTGATTTGTTGAGTAACTGCCTCAACACCCAGTCATAATGTTGTAAGAGCTGGGTCAGGCAGTTCCTACCTGGTCGAAAACCATGTTGGGTATCACTCAGCAAGTTATTTTCTTCAAGGAATTCGATTAGTTTCCCTCTGACTATCCGTTCCATGACTTTGCTGATGTGTGAAGTCAGAGAGATAGGCCTTTAGCTTTTGACTTCTGCTCTACTTCCCCCTTTATGTATTGGGCATATTATTCCCTCCTTCAGCTTGCTTGGCAGTTTGCCATTTGTAAGAAAGCTCTGGAAGAGAATCTTGAGGGGTCTTGCCAGGGCATGCTTTCACACTTTGAGGAGGATTGCTGGGAAACTATCAGGACCAGCAGTTGAGTTTGTGTCCACTTCATCTATGGCTAATAGTATATCTTCTTCGCTAATGTCAATGTATTCCATTGTAACTACCTTGCTGGTTATAGGGAGGCGGCAAAGGAGTCCACTGGTTCGTTCACTTGTCTGTGTTCCAACGGGTGGTAAAGACTCTTTTGAACTGGTCATTCAGTATCTCACTGATCTTAGTTGGACTGTCTGTGAGGGAGCCATCCTTTTGGAGGAGGGGTCCTATCTTGTAGTGTACTGAGACTGTTTCTTTCGTGTAATGAAAGAAGGCCTTTGGGTTTGATTTAATGTTTTTATAACCCAGGCTTCTTTGTCTGCTTTCTCCCTCACATAGGATTGTTGTAGCCTTTTTTCGATCTCCATCAGTGTTGTTTTTAGGCGGGACGTTTCGCTGCTTTTGGGATGTTGGTTGAGTCGATTTGCAACCTTCGTCCGTCGTCTCATGAGGATCTTCCTCTCTCTTGGAATCTTGCTCCTATTTGTTTTGGCCTTGTGCTCTGGGACATATTTCTGGCATATGGCTAGCACAGAAGACATGAAACATTTGGTGTGGAGAGACATTTCGGCCAGTCCTGTCTGAGGATCTCTTTTTGGATCGATTTCCAATCTGCTTTGTGGAAGTTCAGATTGGAGAGATTTCAGGTGCTTCCTTTGGGCTGTATGTCTCTGGTTACTTTTGGCCCAAACATAGAGAGCTCTATTATGTTGTGATCCGAGACTAATGTCGGTGTCACTTTCACATCATGAATGATGTCCATATTGTTCGTGAAACAGAGATCCAGAATGTTATTCGCCCTAGTAGGCTTGAGTACAACTCGCTCCATGAATAAGGCATTGATGAGGTTGAGTATGGACTCGACCTGTACTTGCTTGCAATGATTCATTCCTGAGAGTATGAGACCTTCGGGCCATTTGACGTTGGGGAAGTTGAAATCACCCATAAGAAATATGGTCACCTGGTGTTCCAGTTTCATGAGGATTTCTTTCATTCTTGTGAAGTAATCTTCAAACTTGTCTTTGTGGTTTGGGGGATCCGGTGGGCAATATGTATTGCATATGACTATATTATGTTGTCTTATGCATACAATTAGAGTGTCACATACCGAATTTGAGTATGACAGTAAGACCTGGGGTATGAGGTCATCACGGATGTATACAGCAATTCCACAATGGCTCCTTTCCCTTCTGTCTGTTTGCAGTATGGCATAGTTTGGTACGTATACTTCTGCATCCTTTATATCAGGGCTGAGGTGAGTTTCCACGAGTGCTATGCATATATATATGAGACCAAAGTGTACGTAAGTTCTGTCCGATTTTACCTTCTTTAAAATTAAATGAAACTTAATAGTATTTTAGAATGTCTAATGGAATTAAAAATTATTTTTATGTATTTGTGTACATTTAGACTAATTAAGTATTATTTTACAGAATAATAGACTTAAAATTTCTTTGATTAAAACCCTTTCTAACATGGAAGTATCCAAAGAGCATTTAAGGCACATAATGCTTTATGAGTACAAAAAAGGAAACTCTGCAGCCGAAGCGAATTGAAACAACCATTCAGTTTATGGGAAAGAATGCTTAAATGAAAGAACTTGCAGAAGATGGTTTGTAAAATTCAGAAGTGGAGATTTCAGCCTTGAAGGTGAAGATCGAACAGGACGTCCAGTTGAGTTTGATGATAAGCTCCGTGAGGCATTACTTGAAGAAAATCCTACTTTTAGCAATAATGCTTCGTTCAAACCATACAACTGTCCATCGTCATCTTCAACAACTTGTAAAGGTTCCTAAACTTGAAAAATGGGTGCTTCATGAATTGTTCGAAAGCAACCGCAAATCCCAAGTTGACATCTGCTCTTCTCTCCATTCTCGCAAAATCATTTCACCCTTTTTGAATAGACTTGTGACTGGTGACGAACAATGGATCTTCTATCGAAATGTTAAACATCGTAAACAGTGGCTTGGTAAAAGGGAAAAAGCTCAACCACAATCAAGAAGGGAACGTCATGGAAAAAAGGTTCTTCTCTCTATCTGGTGGGATTGCTAAGAAGTAATTCACTTTGAATTGTTACCACCTAATGCAACAATCAATGCTCAAGTCTTCTGTCGGCAATTAAAGCGTTTGAACTAAGCTTTGAAGAAAAAAAGACCCGTTTTAGTGAATCGAAAAGGAGTGATGTTTCATCAGGACAATGCACGACCCCACACTGCAAAGATCTCGTCACAGAAGATCGAAGAGATTGGTTGGGAAAAAAATCCTCATCCACCTTATTCTCCTTCAGACTACCATTTGTTTCGTAGTTAACAGAATTATTTGGGGGACATAACTTTCGCAAGCCAGGAGGAGGTCGAAACTGACATTTCAGAGTTCTTCGCTTTGAAACCAAAAGAGTTTTACATTGATGGGATTTAAAAGCTTGTAAATAAATGGAAGGAAGTCATGGATAATCAGGGAAAGTACATTGATGATTAAATTTTAATTAAGTATAACATTTGATCACTTGTTTTCTTTATTCAAAATTCGGACAGAACTTATGGGATGACCTGATATGTGTGTGTGTGTGTGTGTGTGTGTGTGTGTGTGTGTGTGTGTGTGTATTAAAGTTAAATACGGCCGGTTTATGGGATTATCTTAGGTTCCACGTCCATAAAGAGCTCACTCTTTTATCTACGCACCTCGTAGCCCCAAGATGGTAAATTATATGCTCTTAACGTATTGGGCTTCTAGACTTTTAGTCTAGGCCATGTTTTCTTTCCCTTTGTTTATATCGTATGCTCTTGGTTTTTTACTCAGATGAAACTCCGTGCCTTAATTCGAAAGCCCTATAAAGAGGGAGAATTTTATTTTCGTAATTATTTATAGACAGCCCCTGGAAATGGATGCGGAAACGCCCTAAGATTGGTTACGTCACTTATTTATTATGTCATGCTTTGTATATTAAAAAATAAGCTATAAATGTGGTCCAATCGATGTGTTTGTTAATCTGAGGTTTACTCAATTTTCCGATTATTTGCATTGGCTCCTGATAAACTCTTATTTAACCTGTTGTTACCTGCACTCCACATGTATGGTGTGCCTGCACACCGACGCCCGAGGATAGCACGGGTAACGGACACCGATAGTACATACGGATATTTTATCCCTTAGTCGGTTATTATAACCGCTAATTCTGTTTACACTATATATATATATATATATATATATATATATATATGTCAGTGGCAGCTCGTGTATAGGCTCTGTGGAACTGCAGCATCCCCTATTTCCGCTCAATGTTATCGATAACATTCAATATAATGAGTCCTTTTTTCTTTAATTCTTTCTTTGTGCTTGTACATTATATAATCCTGAAGCTTAATGTCAGTAGCCATCGCCTAGTTTATGAAAAAAAATATACAAAATTCCTTGTATAGAACTGTGCTTCATAGTTCCAGCGACGCGGTGTTTGGTTGTTGTGTGCATACTCACATGTCCGAGGCAGGAAGCTTCGCGCTAGGGAGAGTCAGCACTGTCGTTCACGCAGCGCTGGTGAAAAGTAGTGTTTCCTTTTGACTCTGCATGTGTTGTGCTTAAAAACATGTTTATATTTTTGAATGTGATAAAGTGTAGAATTAGATTATTATCCTGCTTCCAGCTTCAGTGTTGCTGTCAGGATTTGTAAAATAGGGCAGATGTTCCCCGCTTATTTTGTGATTTAGGGTGGATTTTTGGAAAACAAGGGGGAATTCGCGGCGGTGTTCAGTGAACAAATTAAAAGAAACTGCCCCGCAGCGGCTAAAACGCGAACCGGTCAAGTACTACAAATAAATAATCTTTTTATATGTTTGTTTCCTTTGACACAATATTAAAACAACAGCTAAAAAATTTTCTGAAGCAGCACCACCCCACTAATTTTATCTACGAGCCACAGCGGTATGTATGTATGTAGGCACGTACGTACGTACGTATGTGTATGTGCGTATGTATGTATGTATGTATGTATGTATGTATGTATGTATGTATGTATGTGTGTGTGTGTGTGTGTGTGTGTGTGTGTGTGTGTGTGTGTGTGTGTGTGTGTGTAATGAATGTATGTATGTATATGTATGTATGCATGCATGCATGAAACATCAGCATTACCTAATACAGATTCTCGAAAACTTATTTTTGCAAAATGTCGTTTAAAAATATGCAGTTTAAATAGAAGTAAGAAGAAACAAAACCACGAGGCGAGTGAAAATAATACAAAACTCATCGAAAAGAAAAAAAGAAAGTTGTTATCGATGCATTCATCATCTACACCCTCGAAAACGAGTCTTATCTAAACTTTTCATTTCAAATGAACATTCCAAACACGAAAAGTAAGTCGGGGAAAGTGGGGCGCTAAACTGTAGTTATATCCAGTATACAATAGCCATAATGAGTTGTTTCCCTTTATATTCTGTGTTCAAATCCAGTGGGCGACAGTTCTGCCTTGTACTGTTCTGGGGTAGACAAAAAAATTTAGTAATGAAGAACCATGTAAATCTGTATCAACTTGTACATCTAGTGGAAATGTTTAGACATTATTATGCCGTGCTTGACGTCTAATCCGGCTTCCAGAAATACTATTCCGTGCCATATATATATATATATATAAATATAAATATATATATATATATTGTACCTCGTATTAAGAGACCCTGTTTTTGAAGTTAGTTAGTTTGCAAACGGTGTATTATAAATTGTTTTGTTCTTTTCTAAGTAAGAATTGTATGAACTTGTATCGGTATCTGTTAAATAAAATCATATCCTTTAGTCTTTTTCTCTCAACTTTCATCTTATGAACATACATTGTAATTGTATGATATATTTTATGAATTTTAAACGGATCGATAAATATCAAATAGGTCCTGTTTTGGAACTGTATTGATTTGAATCTTTTGAATATAATTAAGTTCTTTCCTTTTTATGAATTATTTTATATTCTAAAAATATTTCGCCTGTTTCCAGAAATCCGGGGCACTTCCAGTACCTGGCTGTCAGGATAATTGGACACCGCCGGAAGTAGACTATAGTCACGTGATGATACATTTTCTCCCAACTTCCTTTTATTGCCGGGAAAATTAAACTAAAAACCATTTATTTATTTTTTTTGTGTTTTCCATTTAATCTCCTCATCATAATTATTTCTAATTAATATTTTAAAGCTTTCTACGTTAAACATAAACTAAACTTACAAAATATAAAAACCCGACCGTTGCCAGGTAAGCATTACGTCACAGTGACGTCAGACAGCGCGCTGGATTTGAATGTCACGGTTGGCGGTTCTTGTTGTGGTAAGTTTGTTTCTTATTCTATAATTAGCAGTTTGTTTCGACCCTTTAGGATGGGAATTTTTGAAAAGTAAAAATTTTGCATTATGTAGGTTGTTATTCTCTTTAAGTGAACATTTTTCTGGTTGAAATACACCGAAAAATCGTAAAAAATAGGGATTTTCATAGAAAAAAAAGCACCTTTTTGGTGTTAACATGGTCCGATTTGAATTTTTTCGGCAATGTTTCGTTTGTAGTAGCACACGTTTCCGTCGATTGTCGATTTCCGTAAAAATGTAAACACTGAATCGGCCATACATACATACACACATACATACACACACACACACACATACATGCAGACATACATATACACATACACCGAGTTAAAAATTACACTGAATCGACCATACATACATACACACACACATACATACATACACACATACATACACGCACACATACATAGATACATACACCGAGTAAAAAATTTCAGTTATAACGCAACATTGCCATTTTTTCTTCTACGGAGGGAAGAGCAAGCCTTCTTCTATCATACTCTCAATTTTGGTCAACTTGCGCCATAGGGTCTCGGAGGAGATAGTGTTAGTTGAAGGCTTCCAAACCTGCCATACACTGAAGACAACTTCAGAGAGAGAGATTGGTAAATATAAGTAAATAGAAACTGAATGATGCTGAATATATCGAGGTTGGAGGGGGAAGTATCTTTCGGTTATGGTACCTGGAAGCTAAAAGCTGTTGCAGTGTTAGAATTTTACAGTCACCAAACTATATGTTGATATACATTAACATAATTAAAGGATAAGTCTTTAAGTTTAATGAATTTTTATCATTGGCCAGCAAAAAAAAAAAAAATGCCTTTTTAGGTAAAGTACATATTTCTCCGGTTTATAATCAGTGTTCAGAGAAAAATTAAATACGTTAGTTTTGCATTGGTGTATATTGGTATGTAGAATATTTGTGAATGAGTAATTGGAGGAACTGACGTATAGACATCAGTTTCTTCAAAGATATTCAAATCAATGTGATATGAATTTTATACACATTCATTTTCTCGTTCATATATTATTTGGTGTTGAAAACTGAATGTCTGATATTCGTTGGCTGACAAATCCATCAGCTGTAACTTCCTCGCACCCTTATTACAAATTGCACGATCGAAAGCCCATCAGTCTGCACGAATTGGTTCCATAGTTAGGGTGGGGTGCATAATTTGAACTCCGATACGATAATAGGGTCTTGATTTTTTTTTTTTTTTTTTAAATAAATGGGCGATGTTACGGTACAAGTACCGGTGTACTTTCGGAAGTACCAGATACATTTCTAAAAAGTGTTTTTTTTATATATATATATGGGGGTTAGGGGTGGGAGAAAAGGGTTTCTGTTATCTTCAGAAATGTAAACAAAGTCACGTGTGTACATATACCGAAGCATCGCCACATACCCTAACCCTAACACAACCCCCCCCCCATATATAAAAAAAAATTTTTGAAATGTATCTGGTACTTCCGGAAGTACACCGGTACTTATACCGTAACATCGCCAATAAATGATACTGCTTTTGAGAAGTCTCTCAGCTGCATAGGAGACTGGTGAACTGTGGATTGTGAAATCCAAAACAACTCTGGTACAAATACAAGGAGCAGCTTTGTGAAAACCTCCAAAGAATTCATTATCAGTACGAGGGTGATGACATCTTCAGTGAAGCCTTAAGATTTTAAAGAGGATAAGGTTCAATCGGTGGAAACAAACTCGAACTGTTTGGTCTTTCAGCTCCTGTCAGAGATGTTCAACACGGGTTAGCACAAGAACTACTCAGGGAAACATCATACAACATGGAAAGTTTGCAAGCAGTTGTCAATGAGAAGGGACCACTTCTGGTAGAGGATCAAAAGGAGGTATAGAGGCAGGTTCTGACATCTGTGGACAATGATGCTGGTAGGGGTCTTCTTCTTAGATGCTCCTGGGGGCACAGGAAAGACATTATTGATCAAACTGCTCCTTGCCAAGGAGAGACAGAAGAAGATTGGTCCGGAATTGCAGCCACACTCTTAACAGGTGGAAGAACAGCCCATTCAGCATCCAATCTGCCTCTGAACCTGATCCAAAATTAATCAAAGAATACAGCATTAGCAAAGCTCCTTACAGATACCAAACTCATTGTCTGGGATGAGGCAACAATGTCCCATAAGGCAGCCTTTGAAGCTCTGACACCAAGAGGATAAGCGAGCGAAGCTAACCCCAGCAATATTTGTATTTGGCATGTAAAGCTCTTAGAAGAAATGCCGGGACAATGCCAGACAATGAAATTTGCAGAGAGAGAAAGAGAGAGACTCGCTTACAAATAGGCATATAAAATAACATTCAACAAGAATAAGAAGACAAGCTAATTCCATTGACAATGACCCCTAATTCACCCTTACAAATTTATGGTTTTGTGTCATGCCACTAGCATCACCACTACCAACAACAACAATATTTATTATTATTATTAAGATGGTCAGCTGAACAGAATGCTTAGCTGCATTTCTCAGTTCAAATTCTGCCGAGGTCAACTTTGCCTTTCATCTTTTCGTGGGTTGATGACATAAAGTACCAGTCATGTACTGGGCTCAATCCATTTGACTTGCTTCCTCCCTCAAAACTTCAGATCTTGTGTCTCTAGTAGAAAGGACTGTTATTGTCAAACAATGATGATGACGTGATGACAGTGAGGGAATGTCTCATTGTCTTGACATCATCTGCTAATTGTAAACAAATGTTATCATCATACAAGCTGTGTCATTTGTTTATAATCTTCTTCATCATCATCATTTAACATCCATTTTCCATGCTGGTATGGGTCAATTTAAGTGCCAAAGGGTTAATACCTGTATTCCATTCTGAAATGCTTTGGACAGTTTGACAGGATCTGACTAGCGTGAGGGCTGTGTTGGACTTCAGCGTCTACTTTGGCCAGATTTCTACAGCTAGAACCAATTTACAGAGTGTTGTGGTTCTTTTGCTTTGGCACCACTACTACTGGGGTCACCAAGTGACTTGCAAGACAATACCCCTAAACAGGGTGGGGGTGCAGTATTGTGGGAGATGTGTTTGTTCCAGGGGTTGAGAGGTTGAATTATGAAAGAGGGGACAGGAACAAGCATGTTGCTATAGAAACGATACATGGCTTGGCCTGTTTTTGATTTCCATTTATTTTCTCCAGTCTACCATTAATGAAAATTTTTCTTTTTTTTTTTTCTTTTTGTAGCAAGAAAAAAAAATCAATCAGAAAAAAACAAAATAAACCAAGAAGAATATCGTCTGTGCTTTTGCCCACCCCTTTGGCCATCATGGCGGGTAGTGACCAGCCCTTCTTCACAGTTTTCCGTGGGTTGGCCAAGAAGCTGGACAATTTCTCCACTCAGACAAATAGTTTGACCAAATCTGAGAAGAAGTTTCAATCTCTCCAGTGTATCAAAGAGTTGTCAAAAGACTTAGGCAACAAAGTAGTAAGTTACCCCTTGTTGTCTGATATTCTGTTACTGTGTAAACCCAAGTCATTCATTTTATTCAAGTGGAGCCGGTGAATGCAGTAAACATGAGGTAGAGTGTGTTCAAGTGAACCTAGTAAACGTAGTGGTGAACAGAAAACTGTATACAAGTCGTAGTGAGTCTTGTTCAAGTGAACACTGTTTGGGTGAACAATAAACGTGTAGCTGTATGGTCACTGTTCAATTTTGTTCAAGGAGACCTTGTCGACACAGTTAACATGTAGCTAGTGCATAAACCCTGTTCAGTCCCCTTCAAGTAAATTCAGTAAACATGTAAACGATCTAGTGAACACAATAAACATGTAGTTGATGTGTAAATCCTGCTTAGTCCTGTTTAAGACCTGGTGAACGTGGTGAACAGTTTGTTGGGCAGCTGGGTATAAGCACTGATCCTTTAAGTCCTCCTCCCCATACTCAAAACAAGGTCTTTGAGGATGAGGGGCCAAGATGAGTAAGTCGTACGTTAGTAGTAGAGAAGAGGACAGCTCAAGAAATGAAGTTCACAAAGGAGCTCTTATTTGATCACTGTGTGCTAGAAATGGCAGCCAAATCTCATTATACTCTACTTCCTTAAAAAAGAAAGGAAGAAAACATGTTCGTATTTCTCTCTCTCTCTCTCCCTATATATATATATATATATATATATATATATATATACACACACACACATACCATACAGTAATACAGATGAGTTATTCACTACAGATGTGCTCTTTATTGATGAACAAAAGCATTATATTTTGTGTGTGTGTGTATATATATATATATATATATTATATATATATATAC
>NC_043011.1:7410299-7465299 GCF_006345805.1 Octopus sinensis | reverse complement strand
CACTGGTCATCGTGCTGTGGGCACATAACAAACACCATCCGGTCGTGGCCGTTCGCCAGCCTCATCTAGCACCTGTGTCGGTGGCACATAAAAACACCTTCCGAAGACCCGGCAAGACTAGTCAGGCCATAAACCATGGCCCCTACCTGGGACGTAGTCAGTCCACCTGTGCATACCTTCCTCCTTGTGATACTTGTGAAGGCCTGTTGAGGCAAGTGAAAATCAAAATCAAAATCAAAATCAAACAAATCAAAATAGATGAACATCAATGGAATTTGTATCTTTGTGGTACCAGTGCCGGTGGCACACAAGAGAAAACCATCCGAAAGTGGCCGTAGCCAGTACCGCATCGACTGGCCTCCGTGCTGTGGGCACATGACAAACACCATCCGATCGTGGCCGTTCGCCAGCCTCATCTAGCACCTGTGTCGGTGGCACATAAAAACACCATCCGAAGACCCGGCAAGACTAGTCAGGCCATAACCATGGCCCCTACCTGGGACGTAGTCAGTCCACCTGTGCATACCTTCCTTCTTGTGACACTTGTGAAGACCTGTTGAGGCAAGTGAAAATCAAAATCAAACAAATCAAAATAGATGACATCAATGGAATCTGTATCTTGTGGTACCAATGCCGGTGGCACACACTTTGTGGTACCAGTGCCGGTGGCACCAAGGAAACCATCCGAACGTGGCCGTAGCCAGTTCCGCATCGACCGGCCTCCGTGCTGTGGGCACGTAACAAGCACCATCCGATCATGGCCGTTCGCCAGCCCCATCTGGCACCTGTGTCGGTGGCACATAAAAACACCTTCCGAAGACCCGGCAAGACTAGTCAGTCCACCTGTGCATACCTTCCTTCTTGTGACACTTGTGAAGACCGGTTGAGGCAAGTGAAAATCAAATCGAATCAAAATAGATGAACATCAATGGAATTTGTATCTTGTGGTACCAGTGCCTGTGGCACACAAGAAATCCATCAGTGCCGTAGTCAGTGCGGTGGGCACATGACAAACACCATCCGATCGTGGCCGTTCGCCAGCCTCATCTAGCACCTGTGTCGGTGGCACATAAAAACACCATCCGAAGACCCGGCAAGACTAGTCAGGCCATAACCCATGGCCCCTACCTGGGACGTAGTCAGCCCACCTGTGCATACCTTCCTTCTTGTGACACTTGTGAAGACCTGTTGAGACAAGTGAAAATCAAAATCAAAACAAATCAAAATAGATGAACATCAATGGAATTTGTATCTTTGTGGTACCAGTGCCGGTGGCACGTGGCACATAAGAAAACCATCCGAACGTGGCCGTAGCCAGTACCGAATCGACTGGCCTCCGTGCTGTGGGCACGTAACAAGCACCATCCAATCGTGGCCGTTTGCCAGCCTCGTCTGGCACCTGTGTCGGTGGCACATAAAATCACCCACTACACTCTCGGAGTGGTTGGCGTTAGGAAGGGCATCCAGCTGTAGAAACACTGCCAGATCTGACTGGACTGGTGCAGCTTTCGGGCTCCCCAGACCCCAGTTGAACCGTCCAACCCATGCTAGCATGGAAAGCGGACGTTAAATGATGATGATGATGATGATGATGATGATATAGGCGCAGGAGTAGCTGTGTGGTAAGTAGCTTGCTTACCAACCACATGGTTCCGGGTTCAGTCCCACTGCATGGCATCTTGGGCAAGTGTCTTCTGCTATAGCCCCGGGCCGACCAATGCCTTGTGAGTCGATTTGGTAGATGGAAACTGAAAGAAGCCTGTCATATATATGTGTGTGTGTGTTTGTGTGTCTGTGTTTGTCCCCCTAGCATTGCTTGACAACCGATGCTGGTGTGTTTACGTCCCCATCACTTAGCGGTTCGGCAAAAGAGACCGATAGAACAAGTATTGGGCTTACAAAGAATAAGTCTCGGGGTCGATTTGCTCGACTAAAGGTGGTGCTCCAGTATGGCCGCAGTCAAATGACTGAAACAAGTAAAAGAGTAAAGAGAGTATGTGTGTGTGTGTTGGGCCTTATGGAGGCAAAGTGGCTGAGTACCTCTCAAGCAATGGGCTTCACAGAGGCACTGACCAAGACTTTTGACATTATGTTGTTCTTGAGAAGACCCATCAAACCGAGCAAAATCGCAGTCATGGCAGATACTGGCGGCACATAAACACACACTCCAGTGTTACACAAATGGCACCCGTGCCGGTGGAATGTAAAAGCACCCATTACACTCTCAGGAGTGGTTGGCATTCGGATAGGCATCCAGCCATAGAAAACCATGCCGAATCAGACTGACAATGATGATATATATATGTATATATATGTTTCTTTACTACCCACAAGGGGCTAAACACAGAGGGGACAAACAAGGACAGACAAAGGGATTAAGTTGATTATATCGACCCCAGTGCGTAACTGGTACTTAATTTATCGACGCCGAAAGGATGAAAGGCAAAGTCGACCTCGGCGGAATTTGAACTCAGAACGTAACGGCAGACGAAATACGGCTACGCATTTTGCCCGTCGTGCTAACGGTTCTGCCAAGTCGCCGCACTTACATATGTATATATACACAAACATATACACGTGTGTGTGTGTGTGTGTATATATATGCATGTGTATGTATGTATATATATATGCATCTTTTAATACACACATTAGTATGTGTGTGTATATATGTATGTATGTATGTGCATGAATACATGTATATGTGTGTTTATGTTTCTCTGCTTGTGCATATGTGCTTGTGTGTCTGCCTGTGTATATGTGTGTGTGTGTGTTTTTAATTAAGCACTCCCTCGTTACACAGTGAAGAACAAACTCTAAAATATCAGTTTGAAAATTACTCTTAAGTGAGAAACTCCTGTCTGAGTCACGATTTAACACCTAATTATTAAAGTGGAAAAATTATCAGAAAAGCCGTTTCTCTTTTTTTTATATTTTCAAATATATAATAGTGTACCAAAGTCTTTGTATTGGGTCATCCCATAAATAATGCAGTTTTTTCACTTACATGAACTAAACTACCTGCATCAGTTTCCTATAAAAGCAGTGGTTAGGGCGTCAGGCTTACGATCATGAGGTTGCGAGGTCGATTCCCGGATTGGGCTGCGTGTTGTGTTCTTGAGCAAGACACTTTATTTCACGTTGGTCCAGTTCACTCAGCTGTAGAAGCGAGTTGCGACGTCACAGGTGCCAAGCTGTATCGGCCCCTTTGCCTTTCCCTTGGATAACATCAGTGGTGTGGAGAGGAGAGGCCGGTATGCATGGGTGACTGCTGGCCTTCCACAAACAACCTTGCCTGGACTTGTACCTTGGAGGGTAACTTTCTAGGTGAAATCCCTTGGTCATTCATGACCAAAGGAGGTCTCCTCATTCTTAGTGCAAATTTCGAAGAGAGCAGTTTGATTTTAACAGTTATTTTTTCAAAGCTATAATGGAAGTGATAAGAGATCATATTTTGCTTTATGAGTTCAATAAAGGCAACAATGCAACGGAAAGTGCAAGGAATACTTATGCAGGATATGGGGATCGGACAATAAGCGGAAGCCAGTGTCAGTGGTGGTTCCTGAAATTCCAAGCCAAAAACTACAGCCTAGAAGACGAGCCTCGTCCTGGAAGATCTATGGAGCTCGACGGGGATGTCTTGGAAACCCTGGTGGATTAAAATCCCATCATAACTGTTGAGGAACTAGCAGGGAAGCTTGGATTTGGTCATTCAACCATTCATCGACACCTTCGTGCCATCCAAAAATGACCAACTTTGGTCTCAAAACAAAAGGTGTTCTTCCATCAGGGTAATGCTCAGCCACATACAGTGAGGATGACATTCCAAAGGCTGGGGCAATTTGAATGGGAAATGATGTCCCACCCAGCATTTTCACTGGACATTGCCCCATCTGATTATCATTTATTCCGCAGTCTTCAAAATCATTTGGACGGGAAAAATATGAATTCTGCAGATGAGGTCAGAACAGTACTGGAAGAGTACTTTTCATCATGGACAAGTGAATTTTGGAAGAGGGACCTTGCAAGTCTACCAGATAGATGAAAGAGCATTGTAGAAAATGAAGGAGAGTATATTTTAGATTGAAAAAGAACTTTGTTTATCTTAATTTTAAAAAATCCCACATTATTTATGGGATGACCCAATATTCCCTGGAGACCCAGGAAGACATGGGCTGAGGTGGTGTAGCATGATCTTCAAATGTTGAGCCTCACAGAGGCAATGACTAGTGACTGAAACCTTTGGCGATATGCTGTGCTCAAGAAGTCCTGTCAAACCAAGTGAAGCCATAGATGTGGCCATTGTCAGTGCCATGTAATTGGCACATAAAAAGCACCTTTTGAGTAATGGCACTCATGGAGACAATGTGTGTGTGTGTATATATATATATATATATATATATACACACACACGCATATATATATATTTCGCTTTGTATGCGAAAGGCCCCAGGTTCGATACCTGGCATCTCCACATCTGTAATAAAGATTTTTAAAAATTAAGCGTAGTAGTGGATGTGAGGTAAATAACTTGCCTACAAACCACATGGTTCCAGGTTCAGTCCCACTGCATGGCACCTTGGGCAAGTGTCTTCTACTATATCCTCGGGCCGACCAAAGCCTTGTGAATGGATTTGGTTGACGGAAACTGAAAGAAGCCCGTCGTATATATGTATGTTTATGTGTGTCTGTGTTTGTCCCCCTCCCCCCACATCGCTTGACAACTGATGCTGGTGTGTTTACATCCCCTTAACTTAGCAGTTCGGCAAAAGTGACCGATAGAATAAGTACTGGGCTTACAAAAGAATAAGTCCCGGGGTTGAGTTGCTCGATTAAAGGCAGTGCTCCAGCATGGCCGCAGTCAAATGACTGAAACAAGTAAAAGAGTAAAAGAGTAAGTGTGTGTGAGAGAGAGAGAGAGAGAGAGAGAGAGAATTCACAGCATCATTACAGCACAGACTCTGCATTCTGGGTTCAAATTTCACCAAGGCCAGCTTTGCCTTTTGTCCTTTCAGGATTGATAAATTAAGGAGCAGTTCAAGGTGGTTGAGAGGCAGAGTTCTTAGAATGTCAGGCAGGATGCCTTTCAATATCGGTTCCTTCTTTTGCATTCTGGCACTAACATCCGTAAGAACATTGACATTATCTTTTTTCTCTTTCTCTCCCCCGCTCCCCCCACCGTCTCAACCACTCAAAACTATTAAAATTTGTTTCGTCTCCAGAGACAATCTAATTAACTAATTCCATATTCTTCTGTCTTGTTCTGCTGCTATAATTCTTCAGTTGGAATGCAACAGTTTACACCAAGATCTACAGAATTCTTATGTCCAGTTTCGGAGCATCACAGACTTAACTTCTATGATACTGGAACAACAGAAGACCATTATCAAGGAGCAGGAATCCTTCTTAGAAGAACATGGTTATATTCCATATCGTGAGTGGGTTTTATTCTTTTAATTGCATCTTTGTGTTACATCCATATATACGCTCTTAATAAACACCCACACACTCTCTCACTCACACATATATATACAGGTTAAGGCAAAAACAACTCACAGATTCACCATCCTTGTCCAACATTTCAATCGCAAAAGCACAGAGTGTACCAGTCCAGACCATTATGGCAACTGCAGAAACAACAGTAAAGCGTCAGCTACATAAAAGCACCATGATCATCTGCCTAAGTTCATGAGTGCCACACCAATGGCCATGTAAAATATGGGATGTTTTTCTGCCTCACCCTCAATATATCATTCTGACATCTATTTTTCCATGCTTGCGTGGTTCAGATGAGTCTTCATTGAGCCAGACTTATTTCCTACAGATGCGGGTTGGAATGAAGGCATGGGGATAGTAAGCTCTTTGAACGCCTACTGTAAGAGGTGCCCCTCTGTGCTAAAGGGTGTAGGTCCCTAGTACAACTGAAAACCACATCCATTTTGCTCATTTTGTTGAGAAGAGTCAAGCAATAGCATTGCTCAGAATCAAGTTGCAGCCATCACATTTATTTACATTTCTCTATACACGCTGGTGTGTATATACACTGGTGTGTATATACACTGATGTGTATAAACACTGGTGTGTATACACTGATGTGTATAAACACTGATGTGTATATACACTGATGTGTATATACACTGATGTGTATATACACTGGTGTGTATATACAGTGATGTGTATAAACACTGGTGTGTATATACAGTGATGTGTATAAACACTGGTGTGTATATACACTGGTGTGTATATACACTGGTGTGTATATACACTGGTGTGTGCATTCCTGTGTGCTTCTGTGTGTCATCGTCATCTCGTCATCCTGCATTCGCTTTCTAAGTTGGCTTCAGCTGGGGTGGTCGTTATGGATGGGAGTCGGTTTATTAAGTTTGCGTTATAAGATTGGATAGCTTTTTCATTGTGGAGAAACATTTACAGAACAGGAAAAGAAAGAAAGAGATGAATGGTGGACACACGGACCGAAATTTCTCTCCTGCATTTTGTATATTTCTTCCAGGGAAGCAACAACCAACTCCTTCAAAAGTAAAAGATGAACAAGATGATGATGATGATGATGATGTTGACAATCCAGTCGAAGAAAAGGAAGCGTATCCTTTCTCTTTACTTTTTCCCTTTTTTTTTTTTCATTCTCTTTTTCTCCCTTTTTCTTTAAATAGATTTCTTTTCTGTAGATTCATTTATTTAAATAATTTTGATTTATTTTGAATCTGTGGGAAATATTCTGATGAATATCTCAAAACATCCAAACAGCACAAAATAGTTTAGGAATCTTGGATTATTGTCTACAAAACTATCCGTTACACACTGACTTGGTGCCCTTATTATTATTATTATTATTATTATTATTATTATTATTATTGTTATTGTTGTTGTTGTTGTTATTTATTATTATTATTATTCCTCCTCCTCCTCCTTTGCTAAGGCAGAGGTGTTATTTCTCAGTTGTGTTAGTTTATCCATGGACATGATATCTCAAGAACCGTTGGCTGGATTCAGATGAAACTTTCAGGAATGTTTGACCTCGTGTCTAGCACGAACTGATTAGATTTTGGGATCGATCCGGTACCGGACAAGGATTCTGGATTGTTTGTTATATTTACTTTATTTTACATAATTACGATCTTACATTAACTTTCAAGTCTTTCTCAATTATCTCCCTTTAACTATTTTGAATGGTGAATTTGCTAACTTTGGCTTGTATTAGATAAGGATAAAATATTTATTACTGTTACTAAATTTTCTGCAGCCACCTTCACATTCCATGACTACCATTGGAATTGATCCGGTACCGGACAAGGATTCTGGATTATTTTCCCGTTTTTTTTTTACTTAATTCTTGAGAGCGGTCAGGTTGATTTTTAGTATTCTCGTTTGTGAGAGACAGTCGAGTTTATTTCAGATGTTCTCATTTTAAAAATCATCTCTGGCTAATTGGTGAGAGGACATTGATGTTGCCTTGGCAGAGGTTTGCGCTCTCTGAGTGCTCCTTATTTTTACACCAGGTAAAAGGCTTAGTACCATTTTGCCCATCTTTACAATCAAAATTCAAGTTCCGCTGAGGTTGACATTGCTTTTCGTTCTTTCACGATCAATCAAAACAAATACCAGTGAAATACTGGGATTAATATAATCAACTTCTTCCCCTCAAAAACTGCTGGCCCTGTGCCAAAATTTAAACACATCATTATTACTCTTACTCTTTTTTACTTGTTTCAGTCATTTGACTGCGGCTATGCTGGAGCACTGCCTTTAATCGAGCAACTCGACACCGAGACTTATTCTTTGTAAGCCCAGTACTTATTCTATCGGTCTCTTTTGCCGAACCACTAAGTAACGGGGACATAAACACACCAGCATCGGTTGTCAAGCAATGCTAGGGGGACAAAACAGACACACACATACATATATATATATATATATATTATATATATATATATATATATATATATATATATACATATATACGACGGGCTTCTTTTCAGTTTCCATCTAACGAATCCACTCACAAGGCTTTGGTCGACCCGGGGCTATAGTAGAAGACACTTGCCCAAGGTGCCACACAGTGGGACTGAACCCGGAACCATGTGGTTGGTAAGCAAGCTACTTACCACACAGCCACTCCTGTGCCTATATTATTATTATTATTATTTTATTTTATTTATTATTATTATTTTTATTATTATTATATGATGATGTCTTTGTCACAGGTTTTGTTGGAACTACTTAGTCTTGCGTGTGTTGCAGGTTTTCCTACCTGCAGCCTATGGTACCATGCTATCCATTCTTTTCAGCTATCCAATACTTTCCTGATTGTTCTGGCCGTGCCAAGGAGGCAGACCTTTCGTAACAGTTCTACTGAGCACTCTGTTCCGATTTACTCTATATTATTCCTCTTGATGACCACTGATACTGTTCCCAAGGACCTCATAATAATTGCCACTATCTTTGCCTTCTTCTTTTTCCATAGCCAGAGCCTTCTAGGGTCTTCTATTAAGAGGCTTGTATCTATCTACCCTTTCGCCTTCTATTATCGTTATTATTATTATTATTATTATTATTATTATTAAGCAGAATTGTTAGCACGCCGGGCGAAATGCGTAGCCATATTTCGTCTGCCATTACGTTCTGAGTTCAAATTCCACGTAGGTCGACTTTCCCTTTCATCCTTTAGGGGTCAATAAATTAAGTACCAGTTATGCACTGGGGTTGATGTAATCGACTTAATCCCTTTGTCTGTCCTTGTTTGTCCCCTCTGTTTTTAGCCCCTTGAAATAATAATAATAATAATTATTATTATTATTATTATTATTATTATTACTATTATTATTATTATTATTATTATTATTACTATTATTATTATTATTATTATGACTTATCATTATCATCACCACCACCACCACCACCATCATCATCATCATCATTATTCAGGTACCTGCCTGGAATCAAACTCTGAATCTTGGGGGTTAGTAGCCCACGCTCTTAGTGGAGTTGATTCCAGGCAGGGATCTTAATGACATAAAGAGTCAGAGGAGTCGGAGTCAACGTTTGTTTGTTTCGACTCCACGGCCCTGGTTTATATCCTTGCCTTTCATCCTTTCTGGGTTAGTCAAATAAAGGACCAATCTAGTACTGGTGCCAATGCTATGTAACTAGCCCGCAGTCCCATCCACATCACATTGCCCCCCCCCCCCAGATTACTCTCCCTGCACCCTTTAATTAAAATCAGTTACTCTTTTACTTGTTTCAGTCATTTGACTGCGGCCATGCTGGAGCACCACCTTTTTTTTTTTTTTTAAATTCCTTAACCCTGTTGCTAGATCTACCCCTGAGAATGCATCCAATAACAAGGTGCCAGACGAGAAAGGCTCTCCCCAGACGCCGCAGTTGAAAGATTTCGGGGTCAGCCATTACACAATTGCTCAGTTGCAGAGGCCCAACAACGCTTGTAAAAGTCACGAGTCTTACTCGAATTACAACAGCAGCAGCAACTAGTAAGAGAGATGAAGTTCCTTTTCTTGTTTTATTGTGACTTTTACTATTGTTTTTTTGTTTATTCTTTTATTTTTTTCGGTCATTTCACTGTGGCCATGCTGGAGCTCCACCTTTCGTTGAACAAACTGATCCCCAGGACTTATTCTTTGTAAGCCTAGTGCTTATTCTATCAGTCTCTTTTGCCAAACTGCTAAGTTACGGGCACATAAGCACACCAGCATTGGTTGTCAAGCAATGTGTGTATAGATATATACACATACACACACACACACGAGAGAGAGATATGAATGAATATTAATCCTAAGGTTTGAGGAAATATATGTCTCTATATATATCTATATATATATATATATACCAGTAATACCTCACGTTATGAGGACGCAAGTTTGAGTTTTATTCAGAGCAGCCAACTGGCTTCCGTGCCGGTGGCACGTAAAGGGCACTATTCGAGCATGATTATTACAAACGTCGCCTTACTGGCACCTGTACCGGTGGCATGTGTAAAAAGATTTGAGCGAGGTCATTGCCAGTACCGCCTGACTGGCCCCCATGCCAGTGGCATGTAAAAAGCAGCCACAACACTCTCGGAGTGGTTGGCATTAGGAAGGGCATCCAGCTGTAGAAACTCTGCCAGATCAAGATTGGGGCCTGGTGTAGCCATCTGGTTCGCCAGCCCTCAGTCAAAATCACCCAACCTATGCTAGCATGGAAAGCAGACGTTAAACGATGATGATGATGATGATGATGAAGCACAAGACCCATATCTTGACCAGAATGCAAAGGTTTCTACTACCGTAATAAATGCTGCGTGTTACCGAGAAATTTATAGAGAGCAAACATAGCTTCTTCTAAGTAATCAAATCTAGTCTTGTTGTTTAAAAAGAAACCTACAAGTCAGTCTATGAGTGCTTGTGAATCGGCGATCGCGTCTACAAGTGATGGTCTGCATATGTCCAGTGTGAGTGAAAGTGATTCAGAAAACGATTATAATAATAATATTTTTTATTATAAAAGATCCTGACATTCTTTTTACTTTACATAAAATATAGTTTACATTCTACTGTTGTTTTATTGCCATTTATTTACAAGTATTATAAATTTTATAGGTATAATATTTTTTTAGAAATGGCCACTCACAAACAGTTGAAGGAATCCAGGGTAGAGGTAGACCCCAAAAAGACATGGGATGAGGTGGTCAAGCATGACCTTCAAACGTTGGGTCTCTCAGAGGCAATGACGGAAGACCGAGACCTCTGAAGATATGCTGTGACTGCGAAGACCCGACAAATAATGTGAGTTCATGGCTGTTTCCTGCACCAGCTTCACATGGAAGCCCCAGCTCTTCCAAAGTGCCTTGGATCGTAGGGCGACCTGCTGTGCTTGAGGAGACCTATTGAGTCATGTACGTCAGCATCAAAAAATCAAAGTGGTTGGCGTTAGGAAGGGCATCCAGCTGTAGAAATACTGCCAGATCAGTGTCGAGCCTGGTGCAGCCTCCTGGCTTCCCAGACCCGTGTCGAACCGTCCAACCCATGCTGGCATGGAAAACGGACGTTAAACGATGATGATGATGAATTACAGTTTATAACATTGCTATTATGGGAAATTATTGCTGTGCTTTAGGAGCAGCTTCCAGGACCAAATTAACACGTCTATCAAGGCATAACTTGTATAGAAATATGATCCTATACAGGTTTTCTACTTGTTCATACCTATTATGAATTCATACTTATATTGTTATTAATATTTATATTCGTAATGTATTTCCTTCACTGTAATGAAACTAAAAATATCCCAAACTTTCCAGTTTTTGTTACGGTGTGTGTAGATGCAGGTGTGACTGAGCGGTTAAGAAGCCCGCTTCTTAATCCTGTATTCTTGGGTTCAGTCCCATTGCACAGCACCTTAGGCAAGTGTCTTTTAGAATGGTTCCAGGCTGAACAACAGTATTATTCTGCTGTTCCCAAAACCAATTCCCTTTTAATAATCCAAGAATTCAGTTCTTATTGTCTGAAAATAAAGAAAATGTCTTGTCAAAAATGGTTTCATTCTGGTTTTCTTTTCAGTGTTTCTACGCCAGCCAATTTCCAACATAATGGTTTATTCATGTCTCCAAGTGTCCTGGGTAAAATTCCACCTCTTTTCACACCAGACACAAGCAGCGTACTTCGCCGTGGTAAATATTGTTTGGTTTTGTTTTCTTACCGAAATCTTCTGCCTCCGTCACCACTATTACCACTACTACTACCATCATTACCAACACTACCACTTTTACAATCACCACCACCACCAACACCACTACTACTACTACTACTACCATCACCACCACTACCAACACAACCACTGCTATCATTACTACTTCTGCTAACACAAAAACCACTAGAATTAACCCCTATTGCTGTGCACCGCTGCCACCTTGTGGTTACCCTAACACAGACGTCACCTCTCTGTTACCTCTGTTTGCCTGGTCTATGTAGGCATTGGGGCAAAGACCACTAAAGGTAATCTCCCTTTATCTATCACCCTAAAGATAACCTAGGCCCCCCCACACACACATACGAGGTCTGATCAATAAGTATCCAGAGCAGTGGTTTTCAACCAGGGTTCCGGGGAACCTTAGGGTTCTGCAAGTACAGTCCAGGGGTTCCGCAAGAAGTTACAAAACTGCTAAAATCGGCCGTAATTTTTAATTCTCCTGTGCAGATATGTGTGCATAAGACTATTAAATTATTGAACTCTGCTGTGCATGTGCACTAAGTTTTAACGTTCCAGCTTACTTCCCCTGTTTACAGCAGTGCTTGGAAGGAAGGTGTGTAGCGTGTGATCATCACATTGACCATAACAGAGAAAGTTGTCATGGCAATACTTGCTCAGGGACTTACGCAAAGTTGCAGAAAGTGTATGGAGAGGAGTGTATGAGCCGCACAAAAATGCATGAGTGGTTCAAACATTTCCAAGATGACCGAAAAAATGTCGATATTGATGAACGTTCTGAAAGATCTGCAACCAGCAGAACTGAGAAAAACATCACAGATGTGTGTACAGTTGTGAGGGGAAATCGTCGAATCACCATCCGTGAGTTACCAGAGGATGTGCAGATTAGTTATGGTTCAGTTCAGTCCATTATCACTGAAGATTTGGGTATGAGATGTGTGTCTGCCAAGTTTGTGCCAAAACTGCTTTCAGCTGACCAAAAAGACATTCGGGTTTCAGGTGCACAAGATTTCCTTAACTGCGTTGAAAACAATGAAAACTTTTTGAAAACTTTGCATAGGCCTCTGAGCAGGTATCACCAAGCTTTTGGCAAAATTCGATGCAGACTCTCTGCTCAACTTTCTCTGTCATGATCATGTGGGTGGGGGGAAGGACACTAACTACACTTTCATCACCACTAATTAACCAAATAATTAGCTGTTGAGTAGGGGTAGGGGGCTCTGAAAGGGGTCTCTGGGAGTAGCATCCCTGCTTTCTTGAGCTAGTTTTCCACCACATTTCTTAAAAATCATGGTAGAGGCCTTGGTTTCAGAACCACTCTTGTCTAGAAACTGAGGTTGGGTGTAAGCAAGGGCCTGCTCCCTGTAGAAAATCCAGCTCCAAAAAAGCCTCATGATAGCAAGGGAGAATGGGCACCAGCTATCCCAAAGGTTGGGGTGGGCTGCACCTGCCTACCTCAGTTGCTATTGGCATTGAGGTAGATCCGGCCACCCTTGTTAACGGAGACAGAACCTGGATTTAAAACACTGGAGGAGGGAGATGGTTTAGTGCCTTCCTGATTAAATGCCCACTGCAGTAGAGTTGAGCACATAGCATGCAGATGTCTGACTGCAGCCTCCCTAAACAGATTTTTGGTAAACTAACAGTTGGCTGTTGGTCATGTGGTGGACTGGAGAGGAGCCATAAGAACATTCTCACGATGAGCTTGAAGAAGGGTCACTTAGAAGAGTCCCCTTAGGAACAAACAACTTGGTCAACATTGGTCACTGTGGACGTTAGTGTTGTGCATTTTGCTAGTCAATACTCAGAATCAGAAATGGTCAGAGAATCTTAAAGAGGGACAGGTTGCAGCTGCATGGATTGCAAGGGTGCACCGGGTCCTGATACTGCTAGTATATGACCCCACTATAGCTGTGGATTTTATGCCAATATTGGCTAAAGAAGTCACCTCAGGACCGACAAGGGGTAAAACTGCTCACCTGGTTGATCTCAGAAGCATGAAGGATGAATGTCACAATGGACCAGTGATGCTTGTCCCCACATCACTGTAACATTTATCTATGAGCTGTTAAATGATTAATGGTGATGGAGCAAGGGGTACAGTTTGTAGGGGTAGACAAAAATCAAATGAGATTTGGGGTGGAAGTGAAGTGCTTCGTCTCACTTGCCGTGGATGAGCTTGTAACTCTTTGCTCAGGAGCTTCATAGCTTATCCATGCCACCACGACGCCTCACTGCAATGACCATGTTAGGCAGAATATAAAACTATTGAATTAATTTGTCATCATTGTCATCATCATCATCATCAGTTATCACCATCATCATCATCGATATCATTATATCTTTAAAATCTGTGTTTCTCTTGTTCACTCTCTGTCTACATATTTATCTTATTTCTTTATTGCCCACAAGGGGCTAAACATAAAGGGGACAAACGATGACAGACAAAAGGATTAAGTTGATTACATCGACCCCAGTGCGTAATTGGTACTTAATTTATCGACCCCGAAAGGATGAAAGGCAAAGTTGATCTTGGCATAATTTGAACTCAGAACGTAACAGCAGACGAAATACCACTAAGCATTTCGCCCGGCATCCTAACGTTTCTTCCAGCTCACCACTTCTGTCTACATATTTCTGTCTCTACATATATGCGTATGTATGTATGTGTGTGAATTTATATGTTTGTGTGTGTATGTGTGTGTGTGTGTGTGTGCATGTATAGTTAGATATATATGTGATGATGATACGTATAGATAAGTGTATGTGTTTACTTATCTAACCAGCCCACTTATGAGTATCCCTCATTCATTGGACAATTAACTTTGCTTGCGAAGACCTATTGAGGCAAGTGAAATTGAATCAAAATCACTGACGTGGCCAATGACCATCTGATTGTCCCTCGTGCTAGTGGAACATTAAAAGCACATCCGAGCATGATCATTACCAGGGCCACGGACTGGCTTCCATGCCGGTGGCACATAAAATGCACCATTCGAGCATGATTGTTGCCAGCGTCGCTTTACCGGTACATATGCCAGTGGCACGTGAAAAACAACATTCGAGCGTGGTTGTTCCTAGTGCCACCGGACTGGCTCCCACGAAGGTAGCATGTGAAAAACACCTTTTGAGTGTGGTCATTGCCAGAACTGCATGACTGGCCCTCGTGCCGGTGGCACGTAAAAGCACCCACTACACTCTCAGAGTGGTTGGCGTTAGGAAGGGCATCCAGTGTAGAAACTCTGCCAGATCAGATTGGAGACTAGTACTGCCTTCTGGCTCACCAGTCCTCAGTCAAACCGTCCAACCCATGCCAGCATGGAAAGCAGACGTTAAACGATGATGATGATGATGGTGGTGGTGGTGGTGGTGATGATGTAGTAGTAGTAGCTAATCTGCCTTTCTCATTTACACACTTTGAAACACACATGATTTCAGAGACTCTCTCTCTCTCTCTCTCTCTCTCTCTCTCTCTCTCTCTCTCTCTCTCTCTCTCTCCCTCCCTCCCTCCCCCCTCTCTCTCTCCCTCCCTCATCTCCATAAGTCTTGATGTCATCAGGAATATCGTTCAGTCCAACCGCAGATTATTCGCTCCAGTTCTTATTAGACATGCCTCGCTTACTGGGTTGTTGCTATGGTGACTGACTGTTGTGGCTTCATAGACAGTCAGACAGTCAGACAGAGACATAACCAATCCATATAAGCATGACATGTGAATAATGAATGATAAGGAGGATGAGTAGCATCGCATACTTGCAGAGTATATATATGACTAAACACACACACATTTTTATATCTGTATATATAAAAGAGAGGTTGTGTGCTGTCTGTCTCCTACGATTTAGATTCCTAACTACTCCCACATTTTGCGGTGCAGTTTAACCAAAACCGGGTATCTTATAGTCGTGATTCATATCGAGCCCTTCTGGGTATTAGCGCGTGTCTACGATGAGTCTACGATTTTAAAAATAATTTACCATCATTTTTTTCCATTTTAATGCATTTTTTCACTATTATATAAGGGAAGTAACTCTCTAAAAATGTCTACGATGAGTCAACGATTTTTAAAAAAGTTTACCATCATTTTTTTTCCATTTTTAATGCATTTTTTCTATTTTTAATGCACTTTTTTGCTATTTTTTGGCTATAACTCTCTAAAAATGCTTATATAGTTATTTCCCTTACAAACCCGAGCAACGCCGGGCGATACTGCTAGTATATATATAAAGGAACTGTTGTGAGTCTTTGTGACTGCTAAAAATAACAGCCAAATTTCAAATCACATCCTACTGGCTTAAATGAAGGAGACATTGGTGATGCAGTCCAAAATGAACCATCTCTGAATAAAAGGCATGATGGTCACAGATGGAACCCTTTTGATTGACAATTTCTTGAATGAGAGCTAAACAACAGCATAATTATAATTGTCCCCTCTGTCTCTCTCCTCCATCTCCCACACCTACCTGTTTCCTTTATTGTCCCCTTTTACCATCATCCCGGTCTTTCTTGTAGAGACAGGTGTTAGAGGATTTGCTGGAACTAAGGGTCACTCAATGCTGCAAAGGAGAGAAAACATGTTGCCAAAAACTTGTCATAAGAAGCCTGTCGTATATATGTATATATATATGTGTTTGTGTGTGTATGTGTTTGTGTGTATGTGTTTGTCCCCCTAGCATTGCTTGACAACCAATGCTGGTGTGTTTACGTCCCCGTCGCTTAGCGGTTTGGCAAAAGAGACCGATAGAATAAGTACTGGGCTTACAAAGAATAAGTCCCGGGGTCGATTTGCTCAACTAAAGGCTTTGCTCCAGCATGGCCACAGTCAAATGACTGAAACATGTAAAAGACTAAAGAGTATAAGCTGCTGAAGAAACAAACCATTATGTCCGGTTCGAGACAGAGGACAGGCGGTACAGCAAGATGAAGCCTTGAGGAGGATAGAAACATCTGGCCCAGAGTCACCACACATCTGACTCAACAAAACTCCTGATGTTTCCAGGCAGTTTTCTCACCTACATCAGTGGGTGACCCCCCGGCAGCTCTGGTGTGATGGTGAAAGGGGGCTAAAACACCTTCAGAGCTGCTTCACCACCTGAAGAGAAATTAACTGCATTCAAAGACAGAACACAGTTGCATTCTCAACACACAAACGCTGTCCCCTTCCTGATGCAACATCCACCTGTCTCCTTTATCCCCCCTTCTCTTGTCCCTTCCAACTGACTCCTTCAGTCACTTTCTTTTTCTGTCCCCTTGTTATCTTCTTCCTGCCTGTTTTGTTTTATCATCTCCTCTTCTCAGCACCTCCCCCACCCCACCCTGCCTCTTATAATAAAGCCAGTAAGCCCCGTGTCCAGTCAGTAAACCCCCCCGTGTCCAGCCAGACAAAAGAAAATAACTGAAGGAGACAGATGGAGAGGTTACGTAAAGAAGACAGTAAGGGGTTGCGGCAGGAAGGGGACAAGAAGAAGAGCAGACAAAAGAAAAATACGAAGGGGACAGATAGTTGTTTTAGATGAAAGGGAGGGAGTGAGGGGATAGTTGAAGAAAGGCAGAACAGACGAAGGGGCCGGCAGGAGGGTCTTGATGGAAGGGACAGCAGGATGGGCTTTACTTATTCGCACCAACATCAGCATTGTCAATGTTAACATCATCATCATCATTGTCTCGACTGTGGTCGGAGTTCACGTTGCTGGATGCCTGTATCCCTGGAGATTACATCAGGGTAGGAGAGTGTGTGCCCTCTGGTATCGCGAGTAGATGGCTTCCAGAGGAGAAGAGGAGAAGAGTAGAAATTACCTTCTACCTTTCACAAGATTTAATTACCTTTCCCTGTCATCTGCAGACAGACATCATCAACCTCTTTTCTCCAGAACTCCCTCTCCTGCGTTGTTGGTCAACAAATGTCCTACAAGGACAAGCCTGTAGGTCACTTTCTGTGTGTTGGTTCCTACATCAGTATTTCATCCTTGCTACAAAAAGCAGTGTCCACAGAATTTGTCTTCTTTTATTTACAGTGGTGAGGTATCTCTTGGAACAAAACCATAAAGAACTGCCATTTGACCCTAAGACCTGCTCTCAGAAGTCTTGTGTATGTTCCATCCACTCTTCTTTCCAGCACCTTTGTTAGAATCCATGTAGTGCAGCTGTGGAGGCACACAGGTTCTGCTCTTGCTCAAAGGAAACTAATTTTAAGCTCTCTCTTTTCATTTCCAAATGCTGCCCATCTTTGATAGTCATCCATGCTGTGGCTATGTTTTAGCTCTTTAGCATTTAAACTAGCCATATCCAACCAAAATATTCTGCTTGTATTAAGTTTAATTTGGCTACATCTGGCCTCTTATACCTATTTCTTTACTACCCGCAAGGGGCTAAACAGAGAGAGGATAAATATGGACAGACAAATGGATTAAGTCGATTATATCGACCCCAGTGTGTAACTGGTACTTAATTTATCGACCCCACCCCACCCCCACCCCAAAGGAAAAAGGCAAAGTCAACATCGGCAGAATTTGAACCCAGAACATAACGGCAGACAAAATATGGCTACGCATTTCGCCCACCGTGTTAACGTTTCTGCCTTTTATGCCAACCCGCTACAATGTCATTCTAAAAATAAACAATCATGTCATCAAAATGTCCAAGTAACACAATTAATTCAAAACAATTTGGATAAATAAGTATTAGATTTGACTAATTTAAGGTAAATCTGAAAAATAGTGATTATTTGTTTCTGTTGAAGGTACCAAGCTGTATAAGACTCCAAATTACTTTGATGTGATGAGTTATTCAAGCCAAAAGAAAGCCCGTTTGGAAGAGAAGCCAAGCCACAGCATTCGTAAGAAGCTGGAGATGCCAATAAACGAGGAAACATCCAGTAAGGAACAGAGTTTGGAACCACCACAGCTTAATAACAGTAACCTACAGCAGTCGCTGGACTCTGATATGTTCTTTATGCCTTCAACACCACAACTAGGAAACAGGAAAACTTTGGTGAATTACTCAAAAGACTCTGCTGTCGGTGAATTACCAATGCCTCCCAGCTTAACACGGGTAAGATGCTCTCACCTCATTGTCCTTGCTCAGAGAGCTCCCCCTCCTTCATGCTTTTTGGGGTTTTTTTAACCCTTTAGAGACCAACCCGGCTGAAACTGCCTCTGGCTCTGTAGTACAAATGCTTTGTTTACATAAGTTCTCAATTAAAATCTTCCACCAAACCTTAGTCACAATTTATGTTCCTAACACTAGCTGAATGATAATGAAGTTATTTTGCTAAATTCTTTGTTGTATTTAAAATTAATTGAAAGAAACACAGAACATCTCAAAAGAAATATGGTAACAAAAGGGTTAATGTGACATAAAGTGTTTTGCTCAAGAACACAATGTGCTGCCCAATGCAGGAATCGAACCTACAATCTAATCATGAGTACAACACCCTAGCCACTGGGCCAGGCACCTTCAAATATATGTATACACACTCACACACACACATATATGTATTTCTTTACTGCCCACAAGGGGCTTAACATAGAGGGGACAAATAAGGACAGGCAAAGGGATTAAGTCGACTACATCGCCCCCAGTGCGAAACTGGTACTTTATTTATCGACCCCGAAAGGATGAAAGGCAAAGTCGACCTTGGCAGAATTTGAACTCGGAACGTAACGACAGACGAAATACCGCTAAGCATTTCACCCGGCGTGCTAACGATTCTGCCAGCTCACCGCCTTTATATATGTGTATATATACACACACACACACACATATATGTATGTATTTATGTCTTGCAAGTTATTTGGTGACCCCACCAGTGCTGGTGCCATGTAAAAGCCATCCTGTCCACACTCTAAAGTGGCTGGCATTTGGAAGGGCATCCAGCTGTAAGAACCATACCAAAACTGACCTCACCTGTGCTGGTGCCATGTAAAAAGCACTCAGTCTACTCTAGAGGGTGGTTCATGTTAGGAAAGGTATCCAGCTGTAAAAACCATGCCAAAACACACAGAAGTCTGGTGTAGTTTTCTACCTGGCTGGTTCCTTGTCAAACCGTCCAATCCGTGGAAGGAGGACATTAAATGATGATGATGGTCTCTTATACTCTTTTACTTGTTTCAGTCATTCGACTGCGGCCATGCTGGAGCACCGCCTTTAGTCGAGCAAATTGACCGCGGCACTTATTCTTTGTAAGCCCAGTACTTATTCTATCGGTCTCTTTTGTCGAACTGCTAAGTGGCGGGGACGTAAACACACCAGCATCGGTTGTCAAGCAATGCTAGGGGGACAAACACAGACACACAAACATACATACACACACACATATATATATATATATACATATATACGACAGGCTTCTTTCAGTTTCCGTCTACCAAAGCCACTCACAAGGCATTGGTCGGCCCGGGGCTATAGCAGAAGACACTTGCCCAAGATGCCACGCAGTGGGACTGAACCCGGAACCATTTGGTTGGTTAGCAAGCTACTTACCACACAGCCACTCCTGCACTATGTATTTTATGTTCTCTATTAATTTACATTTCAGACTCTGAGGTCACATACTTCAAAACCCGGCCAGCATGATAAATCTGTTGAGCTTCGAAACCCAGAAACACCGAAATTGGAGAATGTGGAAGAATTCAAGTTACCGACCCCTCCTTTGCTTCATACAACCTTCATAAGTATGGAACCAGGCTCAATACGCAAAGGATCCAAAAGCTTTCTGTCAAATTTAGCAGATGTGGATTTTATTCCAGAGGCTCCAAAACTGAATATGAACTATGAAAGTAAGTGCCGCAGGACCAGAACAAAGAAAGAATTCCCACTTTGAGACAAGAAAAAAAAAAAAGGAAAATATAAAAAACAAGTAAAACGAATGTAAAATATTTTTTACTCTTTAATAAATTCTTTGTTTTATCAGCTGTCCTAATAAACGTAATTCTAAGACCTTCATCAGAAGGTCCTGTGGGGTAAGCTGTCAGCTTCCCGGCCACAGGGTTTTAGCCTAAATGCAGGGAACTTTGGACAAGTGGCCTCTAATATGGCTCCTGGCCAATTAAAAAGCCTAAGTGAATGGATTTGGTGAACAGAAAAATCTGAAAGAATACTGTTGGATGTGTGCTTACACTTTGTAAGCCTAGTACTTATTTTAACGGACTCTTTTGCCGAACCGCTAAGTGACAGGGACGTAAACACGCCTGGGGTCGATTTGCTCGACTAAAGGCGGTGCTCCAACATGGCCACAGTCAAATGACTGAAACGAGTAAATATAGTTCGCTTTCTAACCATGTGGTTTCAGGTTCAGTCCCATTACAGGGCTCTTTGGGCGAATGTCTTGTACGATATTTAATGCCTTTATTTCTGGTTCGTATTCATGTCTCTCACAGTTATCTCCCTTAACTCGTATTCGTTTTACCTTCTTTCATGCATATCGGGTTATGTGGTTAGCAAGATTATTCAGCAACCGCGAGGTTTTAGTTTCCGTTCTACTGCATGGTGGGTTGTGGAGGGAACTCTCCTATGGCCTCCTTACCAGCCGATGCCTTTGGAATGGATTTAGAAGGCAGAAACCACATGGAAGCCCATGGTGTAAGTTTCATCAGCATAGTCATGTTAACATCCACTTTCCATGCTGGCATGGGTTGGACGGTTTGACAGGAGCTGAAGGGCTGTTCTGGCCTGGTTTTCTACATCAGGATGCCCTCCTTAATGCCAACCACTTTACAGAGTGTCCTAGGTGCTTATACGCAGCAACAGCATGGATGCTTTTTTACAAGGCCCCCAGCACCCACAAGATTAGAAATACTTGGCTGGAGAGGGACGCAGGGACAAGCCTGTCTGCTACGACAACCACATATTTACTTAGCTTGACATGTCTTCTCAAGCACAGCAAACTGCCAGAAGTCTCCGTCTCCTGGCATCCTCTCTGTGAGGCATATATTTTATCATTTTAATGTCCATTTGTCCAGGCCTGCATGGTGTCAAGTGGAATTCATTGAATCAGATTTTCTACAGGTGGAACGCCCTTCCTGTTGCCAACCCTTGCCTGTTTCCAACGAAGGTGATTACACATGTTCTTTACAGAACACTGGAAATGAACGACCACACCTGTATGACAGTGATGCTCGTTTACAACCATCACAGGATGTCAAGAGATGTATGCAGACTAACACACACACACACTCTCTCTCTTTATCTTTTACTTGTTTCAGTCATTAGACAGCGACTATGCTAAGGCAATCTCTTGAGGAATTTTAGTTAAACTGATCGTTCCTAGCATTTATTTTTTTTTAAGCCTTCTACTAATTCCACCAGTCTCTTTTGCCAAATTACTTAGGAAGATGTAAACACACCAACACCAATTATTAAGCTGTGGAGGTGGAGAACAAACAGAAACAAGAGCACACACACATATGTGTGTGTATATATATATATATATATAGATGTAAATATATATGTGTGTGTATATGTGTATATATATATGTATATATATACTAGCAGTATCACCCGGTGTTGCTTGGACCCTTTAGAATTGGGATTTTTGAAAAGTAAAAATTTTGCATTATGTAGCTTGTTATTCTCTTCAAGTGAACATTTTTCCAGTTGAAATACACCAAAAAATGGTGACACAGCAGTCAAAAATCGTAAAAAATAGGGATTTTTATAGAGAAAAAAAGCACCTTTTTGATGTAAATAATTTTTGGGGTTAACATGGTCCGATTTGAATTTTATCTTCTACAGAATGAAGAGCAAGCCATCTTCTATCATACTCTCAATTTTGGTCAACTTGCGCTGTAGGCTCTCGAAGGAGATAGTGTTAGTTGAAGGCTACCAAACCTGCCACACACAGACAACTTCAGCTTTATATATAGAGATTTGCTACACACTACTTTCCATCCTTAATAATGAAACTTGGTAGATCCAAAAGTTAAGCACACAGACACACAAGTTGAGTTTTATATATATAGATTTCTCAACGGGGGTTTCAGGGAGTCGCTGGCGATGTATCGTGATGATCAAAAATCCGGCCTGCTAAAATTTGGTTAAAGTGATTCAAACTGCAGACTCAACGCAAAATGGTTACATTTAATTCAAGGCGTTAAAAATGTTATGAAAACAATTGGTATGTGTTCACAAAGCCCAAACGATTAATACGAAAAAACCCTCCAGGCTACATCCCGAAAGTGCAATTGTACAAGAAATAAAAGTTCTACATTTAAGAGATGAGGAATTATGTACATTATTTACATTGGACTGATATACCCTCCAGCCTTCATCAGGTGTCTTGTGAAAATTTCGAACCTGGGTTCTCATTCCTAAGGTATTTTTTGATATTAGTATTATTTAGGTCACTGCCTGGAATCAAGCTCAGAATCTTGGGGTTAGTAGCCCACGGGCATATGGTGTAGTGGTTAAGAGTGTGGGATAACTCTAACATTCCGAGTTAGATTCCAGGCAGCGACCTGAATAATAATAATAATAATAATATCAAAAAATACCTTAGGAATGAGAACTCAGGTTCGAAATGTCCCCAAGACACCTGGTGAAGGCTGGAGGGTTTATCAGCCGAAACGTGTTAACAACAAACAAGATGAGGACAGATATCTGTCAAATGTAAATAATGTAAAAAATAAAGGGTCAAAGCAACTAATATGCACAGCATTGATAAGCAAACAGATGAGTGAAGGAACAGCTTTAGTCATCAATTTATTTGTTCAAACGGTCATCAATTTTTTGATGTTATTTTTATTAATCCATCTCAGTCAGATTCTATACACCTTTGTTAATTTATTATCCACAGTATAAGGTTGTTACATCAGATATACCAACTCTCTCTCTATGTATGTATGTATATATATACACTGCACTGCACAACCTGTTGTTTACTTATGTATGCATATACACACATATATACATGCATGTATATATATATACATGCATGTATATATATATATATACATATATATAAAAGCAGTAATCCTAGAAAGGTTATGGTTATGTAGTTGAGTTCTTCAGGAACCTTTAAGTTACATTCTCCATCAAATACACACACACGTGTCTGTGTGTGATTGAATGTATGTAGGTGTGTGTGTCTTAAACTGGAGCATTGTCTGTGGAAAAATCTTTCTTCACATCAGCCACCAAATCTGTTACTTGACTGGAAGCTGGGATCTGTTGACATTCTAAATAGTTGAGGCTGTTCTTCTCAGACTCGTCCAAGAAATATCTGTAGTTGACCATCATGCTGCAAGATTGTCCGAGACCCCTTGGAGAAAGATCAGCCAACCAGTTGAGACGCCATAAGACGGCACCGTTGCCTAAATGGAAATTTGCTGCGGGAAAAAAAAACGAAGAAAATTATAAAAATAATTCTAGTTTTAAATTTTGACACAAGACAAGCATTTTTAAGGGAGGGAGTGAGTCAATTGCATCTGAGCCAGCACTGGTACAGACCTCCAAAAGACTTACATTCCAATATAATCGGAAGCTACTCTGTCTGAAAGGTATTTACATAAAGTTTCAATGTAAAATATCTATTTTTCTGAAAGTTATGAGGAAACAAAGTTGGGTGGGTGGGGCACTTCTGCAGGTAAACATAAATGTATTTGCGTTCGAATCTTATCAACGTATTGAAAACGAACAGGTATATGTCAGTTTCAATTTAGTATCAAATAATTATCATTATAATAGGTTTTGTAGAAACGTCTTTCAGGTGTTTACCAACCACATGGTTCCGGGTTCAGTCCCACTGCGTGGCACCTTGGGCCGACCCAAAGCCTTGTGAGTGGATTTGGTAGACGGAAACTGAAAGAAGCCTGTCGTATATGTGTTTGTCGCCACCAGCATCGTTTGACAACCGATGCTGGTGTGTTTACATCCCCGTAACTTAGCAGTTCGGCAAGAGACACCAATAGAATAAGTACTAGACTTACAAAGAATAAGTCCTGGGGTCGATTTGCTCGACTAAAGGCGGTGCTCCAGCATGGCCACAGTCAAATGACTGACACAAGTAAAAGAGAGAGTATATGAGAAGACCCAGTGCTTATCTCCCTTATTCCTTGAATTAATATTGGGAGCTTGACGAGGTTGATTTAGAAATTTAAAATTGATCTTTAAATAACTGCAGAGAAGCCTATAACAACAAAACCTGTTTCCGAATCATTGATTGACATTTATAGCACTTGAAATAAGTTTAAAATTTAAAAAAAGGCTGAATAAGAACAAAACGTTGCCACGACAACAATAAGCCAGGCAGCATTATGAGGCAGTTTACACCTTTCGCACTATTTTCTTCCCGTTTTGATTTGATGCCTCACAAATGATTTACAGACATAATGCTTGGGGTAAATATAGTTTTGGTCAGCTTGAGAAGGGGGGGGACCCAGCTATAACCTGTCGACTATGAAACAAGCCCAGTTTTCAGTGGTCGTTAATTGGTCCCTAACGAAATTAATGAAAGTGATATTTTTATTCCAGGAAAGAGAAGAATACTACTGCTATTTAGCCCCAGAAAACACCATTTCCAGTTCGCTATGTGGCACAAGTGTTCTGTGCCCTTAAGTTTTTAAACAGGGGAGATAAGCACCTCCACCCAGCATCCAGACACTAGTTTCAGAGTCATTGCTCTTCATCAGTCTTGAGTAGCATGGCTTGCTCACTGTCGATGCTTATTTTGCTTTTGAAAACTTATAGAATTTCAAGTGAAATAAATTCACTGATCTACAAAATTTGAAATATTGCATTTCTAAATCTCTCAGAGAGACTTATACAGTAGCAGCACGATAAACTGATGGTTTGTTGCCAGCTTAATGTGGCAGTCCCAGGAAAGGGAAGAATGCTACTGTTATTTAGCCCTAGGAAACACTGTTTAGAACGCTTGTCACATAGCCAACTGGAATCAGTGTTTCCTGGGGCTAAATAGCAGTAGCATTCTTCCCTTTCATATATATATATATATAATTATAAATAAATAATTAATCTATACTTTATAACTTAGCGTACATGTGATTATAGCAAATTACGGTGAAATCAGTAAATGTTATGTTGACTACAGAAAAAACGGTGTCACATGCTGCGTGTACCCTGCGTAAATTACATTCGATGTCTTGATATATAAATATATGTATCTTTATAACAAATATTTTATGGAAATATGTGAGTGGATCTCTTTAGTTAATTTAGTGGCATGGTTGTCGTTTTGAGAGGCTGGATGGCTGCATAGATAGGATTATACCTCTTTTATTATTTATTTATTTATGTGTTTGACGTTGTTTGTGGATATGTATGTGTATGTGTGTGTGTATACATATAATTATGTATGTATGTGCGATTGATCTGTGGATGTGCATGTGCGTATGTGCGTTTCTTGACTAACTAACCGTAAAATTTCTTTTGTGATTCAAATTTTAAACTATAAGCCAATCGAATTAATCTAGAATAATCAATATCAAGCGGACAGTATAATCAGACTCATAGATATGTCGATGTCCGATCGATGTACTTGGTACAGACATAATTGTATCTATTATTATTATTATTATTATTATTAATATTAATAGTAATTTTTATTGACTTTTACAGGTTTATAATTTTATAAACTGAACTGTGTTTTTTTAATTTTTTTATTATTTTTCATGTATAGGTCTGATTTTAATTTAAATGTGAGTGTGCATATATTTTCCTGTGTGTTAGTTTTTAGAACTAGTAGCCCAATATGTAGAATAACTGTGTTTGTTAATATATATTGATATATTTTGTTTTGTTTATTTTGTATTATTGTATTAATGAGTATATATATATATGTGTGTAGTATTATGGGTGTCTATGCACACGTTTTTATATTTTATATTTTCATTTTTATATTTATATGTATTTAAAAAAAAAAATTTTTTCACACTTATAATAAATTAAATTCTCTGAAGAGGCCGTGGGGCATCCTTGTTAATGTCTCATTTATACCTGCCTTATATGGCTTATAGGTTAAATGAGGCATGCTTGCCCTTACTGCCGAAACAGCTGTCAGATATGATATAATTATATATTATATTTTATATGTCTATTTCATTGTCTAATTATATTTACTATATATTTTGTATAATGCCTTTGCTGTTATGTAATGGTGTAATAAAGTATTGATTGGGTATCATCTGATGGTTGATATTTGATTAATTTAAGTATGTTTCTCCATTTTCTAATTTTGTAATATGTATATATATATATACACACATATACTTACACATATATATATATATATATATATATATATATATATGCATACATATACTTACACATATATACGTATATATATACTGTGAAGGTGCAATGGCCCAGTGGTTAGGGCAGTGGACTCGCGGTCGTAGGATTGCGGTTTCGATTCCCAGACTGGGCGTTGCAAGTGTTTATTGAGCGAAAACACCTAAAAGCTCCACAATGCTCCCGCAGGGGGGGGGGTGATCCCTGCTGTACTCTTTCACCACTCTTTCTCCCACTCTTCTGTTGGCCTGCTCGCTTAGCCAGCGGGGTGGCGTCGTTCGAAGGCTAAAACAATGTGAAGTGCATTGTGACCAGCGATGTGTAGCAACATCTGATGGTCTGGTCGGTCACGTGATCACACATATATGGCATGACAGGCAGGCAGGCAAACAGTTTTGAAAGTATTAATTATGAATGTAACGTTTGTAATTGTTATTATAATTCTAACCAGAACTATCTGGGAATATACCATTATTGGTGGTGTATAAACTTATAACCCCTTGATTTGTAACCAGTTTGATAAGAACATTATAACTCGGTTGCTTCTGCTAAATAAATACATATATATATATATATATATACATAGGGACATAAACACACCAGCATCGGTTGTAGAGCGATAATGGGTGGGAACAAACACACACAGAAATCTTATATATATATACATATATATATATATATATATGTATGTATATATGTGTGTGTGTGTATATATATATATACACAGTAGGCTTCTCCCCATTTCCATCTACCAAATCCACTGACTAGGCTTTGGTCAGCCTGAGGCTATATATATATATATATATATATAATATATATATACGATGGGCTTCTTTCAGTTTCCATCAACCAAATCTAGTGACAAGGCTTTGGTCATCCTGAGGCTGTAGTAGAAGACACTTGCCCAAGGTGTTACACACAGTGGGATTGGACCCGGAACCATGTGATTGGGAAGCAAGCTTCTTACCAAACAGCCATGCCTGTGCCTGTATATATATGTGTGTGTGTGTATCATATATATCCATGTGTGTGTCACCATCACTGGGTGACAATGGGTGCTGCGTTGTGTACTTCTCCACAACTTAATGGTTCATCCTGAGAGACCAATCCAATAAGGACCAGATATAAGAAGAAGAAAAAATCCAATAAACTTTGGGTTCGATTCGTTCGACTTAAACCCTTCAAGGTGGTGCCCCAGCATGGCCACAGTCTCACGACTGAAACAGGTAAAATAATGAAAGATGCAGGGAAACAGGTGAGAAAGGGAAAGTTGCTGCTCACCAACGGGGTTTAAAGCGTATCCTCTCCGCTTCTCCACATACAGGTACTGTGCACATAGTCTCATCAGTGGGTTCTTTAATAAAACGGTCAACTGCTCCTCCTGGTACCAGGAATTTGTCTGAAGTGTCTTCTTCAGTTTTTCAAGTCCTGCCATAGTATTAAGATCAAAGTAACCACGCAGGTTATATATATCTTCAGGGGTAAAGAGGGACATGTCCATTTGTTCTCCGAGATCTGGAAAGTGAAACAGAAATAAAAGGAAATAAGGTAAACATGAATTGATAGAATAGGGATGCCATCAGATTTCTTTTTATTAACACCAAAAGTCATCAAGACCTAAAGTTTTGGGAGTGGATTGTGGCAGACAAAAGCTAAGAGCCCACTGTGAATAGGTGTGTGTGTATATACGAGGGTGAGTCAAAAAGTAATGCCATTTTGTTTAGGACAGGTATAATTATCAACACGAACATGTATCGTACAAAAATTGAAGCTGGTCCTCTGAGGTAGAGTAATATGCTTTATTTAAAAGCAGCAGAAATATAACAAAAGCTGTTACTCAGAGGTTCACATTCCGTTTATTGGACAGTTTTGTCCAACAAACGGGAACATGAAACTCTGAGTAACAGCTTTTGTTATATTTCTGCTGCTTTTAAATAAAGTATATATATATATATATCATCATCATCATCGTTTAACGTCCGTTTTCCGCACTAGCACAGGTTGGACGGTTTGACCAGGGTCTGGGAAGCCAGGGGCTGCACCAGGCTCCAGTCTGATCTGGCAGTGTTTCTACAGCTGGATGCCTTCCTAACGCCAACCAGTCCGCGAGTGTAGTATATATAAAAACACTTTTACTTGCTTCAGTCATCTGACTGGAGCACCTTTAGTCAAACAAATCGCCCCTTTTGTCAAACCACTAAGTTATAGGGACATAAATATACCGACATCAGATGTGAAGCAATGGCGGGAGCAAGGATTTGGAAACAGAGACACACACAAATATATATATATATATACATATATACGACGGGCTTCTTTCAGTTTCCATCTACCATATCCACTCACAACGCTTTGGTCAGCCTGAAGCTATAGTAGAAGACACTTGCCCAAGGTTCCACACAGTGGGACTGAACCCAGAACCATGTGGTTGGGAAGCAACTTCTTACCACACAGCCATGCCTGCACCTATATATATATATATGTGTGTGTGTATACCTAGTATTATTTCTGCATAATTGATTAACCCTCTTAGTTTCTCTATTCTGTTTCACTCTGTCTATTTCAGCTTCACGCCTCAGGTTAAATGTTAAATATATAGCTCCTCTTACTTATCGATGTCTAAGATAAATTTATCTCACGCATCTCCCCTAAATCTGCAACATATCTCTCTCTCAATTAGGTCTCTTAATACCTACAACGAAGTATTCCTTCTCCAAGAGATGAGATGCGACCCCTTCATGGCTGCTAGTTTTCGCGGTGCCCCCACCCTCCCACCCCCTCCACCTTTACCAGAAGTTCCAATTTTGTCATCCTTGGTTGTCTCCCATGAACACTTCTAAAGGCTTACGCCCCCCACCCCCTACTATACAAGGTAGTGATCATACAGTGGCTAAATATGATAGTGAAGTGCACATGGTTTGAACTTAAGTCTATTGTTTGTCTATGAATCCTGCCAAATGCGAGTTTTCTTTTCAGGTACAAACCGTCCAACCCATGCTAGCATGGAAAGCAGACGTTAAACGATGATGATGATGATGATGAAGCTACTGTCCCCCATCCCAAGGTCCCTAGGGCCCATACCTCCCACACCCTCATCGTCGGCACACTGAAAGGTAGGTCTGGCGAGATTGTTGAGATGCTTGAATGGAGATGTATCGATATGTGTTGCATCCAAGAAGTGAGGTGGAGAGGAGGTTCTGCTAGGTTCCTCACAGGCAAAGAACACAGGTACAAAATTTTCTGGGCTGGGAACACTGACGGGGTCAGAGGCGTGGGTATACTTATTGCTGAAAAATGGGTAGATAAGGTAATTGAGGTAATCAGAGTATGCGACAGAATACTTAAGATTAGATTAGTGCTTCATCATGGATTAGCAGCCATTATATCGGCCTATGCCCCTCAGCCAGGGCTACCTGATGGACAGAAAGACCGATTCTATGACACCCTACTGCAGACTACCTCGTTGACAAACGACAGGGACCTTCTCTTTGTGGCTGGTGACTTCTATGGGCATGTTGGACGACATGCTGGGGGCTTCTATGGCATACATGGAGGCTACGGTTATGGTTCCCGCAACGAGGAGGGAACCAGGCTGCTGGAGTTCTGTGATGCGAATAATCTTATGGTTTGCAACACTAACTTCAGGAAACCTACCAGCCACCTAGTCACCTACCGATCGGGCCGACATACTAGCCAAATTGACTACATCCTTGCCAGAAAAAGAGAAAGATGGCTGCTTATAAATGCCAAAACCTTCCCAGGCGAAGAAAGTACCCCACAACATAGACTGGTAGTTAGTAACTTTAGGATCAGGACTAAGAAGACGACCAACATGGAGAAGAAGGGTCTGGAAGCTTAAAGATCCTGCGAATGGACAGAGATTTAGAGACATATTACTTGAAGCCTTTGACGAAATAGAAGGGGTTATAGCTTCACATGGGGTAGAAGACAACTGGAGGTTTCTAAGGGACAACATGCTGAGAGCCACTGACCAGATCTGTGGTTGGTGCAAAGTCCCCTCAAGACCCAAAATAACGTGGTGGTGTAACAATATTGTTGACAGGGCTATTAGACAAAAGAAACAGGCTTGGAAGGACTGGAAGAACGGTGGTAGCAGAGAAGTGCATCAGACTGCCAGAAGGGAAGCTAGGAGGCAATTGTATTTAGCCAGAGTGGAAGCAGATAAGAAAAAATTTGCCAATGTTCTGCGCCGTGAGGATGAAAGACTTGAGGTATTTCGTGTTGCAAGACAGTGTGTGAGAGAGAATCATGATGTGGTAGGAGAGAAATGTGTTCGCATGGATGATGGTTCACTTGCGCTAAATGAGGATGCAAAGAGAGAGGTTTGGAGACGCCACTATGAAAGGTTGCTGAATAAAGAAAATGAATGGGATAAAGAAAGTCTGCCGAATGTCGACCCAACAGAGGGACCCGCTATCCCTGTTGACAGTTCCTTGGTAGTCAAGGCAATTAGAAGCATGAAAACAGGGAAAGCCCCAGGCCCATCAGGAATTACTGCAGAGATGCTCAAAATATCTGGCAGTGTCGGCTATAGCCTAGTCACCCGTATAGTTAACCAGGTGATACACGAAGGAGTCATACCCAATGACTGGTGTGGCAGCATAATAGTCAACTGCTACAAAGGTAAAGGTGACACCCTAGATACAAATAACTACAGGGGTATCAAGCTGTTGGATCAGATAATGAAGGTTACGGAGAGGGTCATAGCCCAACTTACTAGGGAGAGAGTCAACTTGGATGAGATGCAGTTTGGTTTCGTGCCAGGGAAAAGCACCACTGATGCCATATTTCTGGTAAGGCAGCTGCAGGAGAAATACCTAGCCAAAGATAAGCCCCTGTACCTGGCTTTCGTTGACATGGAGAAAGCCTTTGACAGGGTCCCCCGATCCCTTATCTGGTGGTCAATGAGGAAACTAGGGATAGATGAATGGTTAGTGAGAGCTGTGCAAGCCATGTACAGGGACGCTGTAAGTAAGGTGAGGCTTGGCAACGAGTACACTGAAGAATTCAAGGTAGAGGTTGGGGCCCACCAGGGTTCAGTCCTCATCCCCCTCCTATTTATCATAGTCCTCCGGGCAATAACGAAGGAATTCCAGTCAGGATGCCCCTGGGAGCTCCTCTATGCTGATGACCTTACCCTAATCGCTGAGTCGCTATCAGAACTAGAAGAGAAGTTTCAAGTGTGGAAGCAGGGATTAGAATCGAATGGCCTTAGAATCAACCTAGCTAAAACCAAAGTCCTAATAAGTAGGAAGGCAGGCAAACCACAAATCCCTTCAGGTAGATGGCCCTGCTCGATCTGTAGAAAAGTCGTAGGTAGAAACTCTATAAGATGCACCAAGTGTAAGCTATGGACACATAAGAGGTGCAGCAATGTCAAAGGAGGGCTAACTAGGAAGATAGTTTTGTATGTGGCAGATGCTCGGGAGCGATAAACACTGAAAATGCGCAGAGACCAACTTCCGCCACATTCCAGGGAGAAAAACTAGAAGTAGTTGATAGCTTCCATTACCTAGGTGACCAAGTCAGTAATGGGGGAGGGTGCACTGAAAGTGTAGCTGCTAGAATAAGAATAGCTTTGGCAAAGTTCAGAGAGCTCTTACCTCTGCTGGTGACAAAGGGCCTCTCACTCAGAGTAAAAGGTAGACTGTATGATGCAAGTGTACGAACAGCCATGCTACACGGTAGTGAAACATGGGCTGTGACTGCTGAGGATATGCGTAAGCTCGCAAGAAATGAAGCCAGTATGCTCCGATGGATGTGTAATGTCAGTGTGCATACTCAACAGAGTGTTAGTACCTTGAGAAAAAAGCATTAGATGTGGTGTGCAAGAGAGACGACTGCGTTGGTATGGTCATGTGGTGAGAATGGATGAGGATAGCTGTGTGAAAAACTGCCACACCCTAGCCGTTGAGGGAACCTGTGAAAGAGGTAGACCCAGGAAGACCTGGGATGAAGTGGTGAAGCACAACCTTCGAACATTAGGCCTCACCAAGGAAATGACAAGTGACCGAGACCTTTGGAAATATGCTGTGCTCGAGAAGACCCGGCAAACCAGATGAAACCATAACCCATGGCCTATGCCAGGAGCATAACCGGCCCACTTATGCACAGCTTTTCCTTCTTTGGTCACTAAACTTTGCTTGTGAAGACCTCTGGTGGCAAGTGTAATCAAAATCATTTCGATGACTGGCATCCGTGCTAGCGGGGTGCAAAGAGCACCATACGAGTGTGATCATTGCCAGAGAGGCTATTCGAGTATGATCATTACCAGCATCGCCTTACTGGCACTTATGCCTGTGCTAGTAGGGTGCCAAGAGCACCATCCGAGCGTGATCGTTGCCAGAGCAGCCAACTGGCCTCCGTACCTTTGGCACGTAAAAAAGGGCACCATTCGAGTGTGATCGTTACCAAAGTCACTTCACTGGCACCTGTGCCGGTGGCACGTGTAAAAAAGATTCGAGCGAGGTCATTGCCAGTACCGCCTGACTGGCCCCCGTGCAGGGGGCACGTAAAAAGCACCCACTACACTCTTGGAGTGGTTGGCATTAGGAAGCGCATCCAGCTGTAGAAACTCTGCCAGATCAAGACTGGAGCCTGGTGCAGCCATCTGGTTGCCAGCCCTCAGTCAAAACCGTCCAACCCATGCTAGCATGGAAAACGGACGTTAAACGATGATGATGATGATGATGATGACACATACATGTATACACTCACACACAAACATATATATACATACACACACATACATAAATATTATTAGTTTAAGCTTCTTGTCAGACAGACAGACATGCATTTGTAGGGGCCAATTAATGCATCTGATCAGTATACATTGTCTAATTACCCAATGGCCCTAATTTACCAGAGTATATTGAATTTTTAACATTTTTCTGAATCTTCTTAAACCATTTGCTAATATATATGTTTGTGTTTCCCAGATAAAAGTGCAATTTTTATTGATGGAGAGATGTTTAGTCTCAAGATATAAATATTTTGTAAATTATCAGATTTGAATTAGCTTTTTAGCATTCAGATTACTTTATCAAATGTATTGCTTATTTATCTTGTAGCTTTGAAATATCTCTTGAGGGTGTGATTGCTCGTTTTTAGAACGACAGTGTGGGGGCGGGGGGTTGATGTGGGAAACCCAATCTGGCCAGTTTACATATTGAAGGTTTAAGTTGTCCCCAAACCAACAGCAACTGTCAAGCAATGAGACACAAAGATGCACACACACACACACAACAAACACACACACAACAAACACACACATACACTCATGCATAAGATAGGCTTCAACACAGTTTCCACCAGCCAAATTCATCCACAAGGTATAAATTGGGTTGGGGCTGGAGTAAAAATCACTTGCATAAGTCGTCATGTAGTGGGATTGAACTTGAAACCACATGATTGGGAAACAAACCCTCTTAATGACACACCCATGCCTGTATTCAATTATGAACAGACAATTAATTATAAACTGTCTCTATGGTAATTAAACATAAACCATATCTCAGTGTTTAAATTATACAATGGGATACTTTAAAGAGAATTTTTGCTCTAGCATGGCCACTTACCAATAATTAAAACCAATAAAAATGTTGTTAATAATTAAAATACCAGCATAAAGAGACGTAGGCAGGATGTATATAAACGATAAACAACCTAGATTCAGGATATATAATTAATTACTTTGACAATTGTATAAAATCTTGTATATATAGCAATAATTATATGTATTTATAGCAATTTTTGTTTATATTAGTGTATATATATAGCAGTCCACATTATTAAGTGTACTTAAAATATCTACAATGACATACATTTTATAATGTGAGTCTATATTCACACATACACACACACATACATACACATATTGATCAAGGCTATTCATCACTTTTTTTTTATTTCTACATAAAAATAGTTAAATTTGCCATTTTTGTTGACCTCCAACATCGCCATGAGAGCTACATCATCTGCATGATGTGGAAAATATTCCATCAGCATTGCCCAAATGATGTTGGCATCACCTTTAAGACACACCCAAGGCTTATGCCCCGTGTTATCCACCCACAACGTAAATCACACTTGCGTCTCATAACAAAAATATGGCACAATTATTGCAACTCAATTGGCCCCGCTCTCTTTAACATTTCACGAAAACTTATTCAAACAGAAACAGACCACATAAAGTTCAAGACGTCTTTGGACAAATTCCTTCAAGAAGTTGCAGATAAACCTCCGACACCTGGATACGTTTCTGTAAACAATAACTCTCTACTCAAGTGGCCCATGTTGTCCGATTCCTGATTTGAATAACTTCGCCAGGTGGTGCTATTCGCATGGGCCAATATTAACCGAAATCTATCAAAGTGTATATATATGCCAGCACTGCCTTGACTGGCTTCAGTGCCGGTGGCACGTAAAAAGCACCAACCAATCGTGGCCGCTGCCAGCATCCTCTGGCACCTGTGCCAGTGGCACGTAAAAAGCACCCACTACATTCACGGAGTGGTTGGCATTAGGAAGGGCATCCAGCTGTAGAAACACTGCCAGATCAGATTGGAGCCTGGTGCGACCTCCTGGTTTCCTAGACCCCAGTCGAACCGTCCAACCCATGCTAGCACAGAAAACAGATGTTAAATGATGATGATGATATATATAGGTGCAGGAGTGGCTGTGTGGTAAGTAGCTTACTTACCAACCACATGGTTCCAGGTTCATTCCCACTGCATGGCACCTTGGGCAAGTGTTTTCTACTATAGCCTCAGGCCAACCAAAGTCTTGTGAGTGGATTTGGTAGATGGAAACTGAAAGAAACCCGTCATGTGTGTGTGTATGTTTGTGTGTCTGTGTTTGTCCCCCCACCATCGCTTGTCAACTGATGCTGGTGTGTTTACATCCTCGTGACTTAGCAGTTCAGCAAAAGACACTGATAGAATAAGTACTAGGCTTATAAAGAATAAGTCCTGGGGTCCAGCATGGCCACAGTCAAATGAGTGAAACAAGTAAAAGAATAAAAGAATGACCGCTTTGTTCAGCATGCTAACAATTCTGCCAACTTGCCGCTCGGTATTATAAGTCAGAACATCATCATCATCATCATCATTGTCGTTTAACATCCGCTTTCCATGCTGGCATGAGTTGGACGGTTTGACTGAGGACTGGCAAGCCAGAAGGCTGCACCAGGCTCCAATCTGATCTGGCAAAGTTTCTACACCTGGATGACCTTCCTAATGCCCACCACTCCGAGAGTGTATGTTTATACGCATGTTTATATAAACATGTGTACTTATAATGATATGTATTCAAAATAGTGTATGTTTGTATAATGATGTGTAATTACAACAATGTTAATGAGTGTTCTGTTATCGTTAAACTTCCGCCCCACCTCATGCTCTCATCCTAAAATTCAAGGACGACGGCAATAAAAAAAGAAAAAGAAGAACCAAAAGTTTCCTTACGAATGAGCTGAATCTTCTTTGTAATTTCTTTGAGGAGCCAATCTCTAAAACCAGGAACTGGAGATAAACTTGTGAAAACTGACATGTGTGGGAATTCTGCTTGCAACTCTCGGACTACTCGTTTGATCAAGTAATTTCCAAGGTCAACACTTTGCAGACCTATAAAACAACAACAACAACAAATAATAATAATAATAATAATAATAATAATAATAATAATGATAATAATAATAATGATAATAATAATAATAAGAATATTAATAATAAATGCCCTGATGCAGTACCAGACAGTGGCTCTCATGGCTTCTGATCTTAACTGATTGAAAGTGTTATCACGTACATTGTTTTGTCTTGGTATAAAAGATGGGCTACAGCAAATATTCTGCTCAATGCCACAGATTTGCTTGTCATTTGTTTGACCTTAACCAATTGACCATGTCCCTTAGTGACTGACAATACGTGCATCTCTGATCACGAGCAGAAGTAGTGGGGGAGCATCATAGCCATGTGTTGAGAGGAATTCTTTGGGGTTTGAATAATTCACCTCTGGGAACATGGGTGTTTCGTTCAACATCCTTAAACAACCCTTATTCAGGGACCTTTTGAGCGGGATGGGTTACTCGACCAGAAGAAAGTTCTAACTGGGCCCCACCTGCAAGGTCATGTGCTGTTTATCGTGATATGAGTTCATCATGTCTCGCACATATGGTTGTGATGCATGTGCCTGGTGTACCCTTATTAGACGGGTAGTCATGATGGGTATACTGGGCTTCGTATATTTTACCCCAGTGTCACTTTGATGGCATGCACTGCTCTCTCACCCAATAATAATAATAATAATAAAGATAATGATAAAAAAAAACATTTGAAATTCCGAGAATTTGGAATATGAAAACTGTAATGGTTGCGGCTGTAATAATTGGTGCATCATTAGGGATTGTAAGTAATGAAATAAACAAATGGTTGGAGGAGACTGAAATGGAATGTCCTGGTTCCGCTTCAAGAGAAAGCTTGCCTGTTATGGACAGGAAAGATTATCAGAACAGTCTTCATCGCTTGAAGGATTGTTGAAAGCTTGCGGATGGGTAAAGTTACAGGTTATAACCCACTCGACCACATAAATTCTACCAGGAATAAGACTAAACCTGAGTCAAAGGATCAATTTTGCCTTACATCCTTTGGTGGTGGGGGGGGGGGGGGGTCAATGTACCAGTTATGCACTGGGGTCAATGTAATCAACTAGCTCCCCCTTTCCCCACCATTTCAGGCCTTATGTCTATAGTAGAAAGGATTATTATTATTAAGACGAGACACATCATCATTTAACATCCGTTGTCCATGCTGGCATGGATGGGTTGGACAGTTCGACTGGGCTGGCATGCACCAGGCTCCAGTCTGATTTGGCATTGATTTCTACAGCTGGATGCCCTTCCAAATGCCCACCATTCCGAGAGTACAATGTGTGGTTTTACGTGCCACTGGCACAGGTGCCAGTTACGTGACACCATTATCTGCCACGACTACAATTACACTTGGCTTGATGGGTCTTCTGCTCAAGCACAGCATATTGCCAAAGGTCTCAGTCATTTGTCATTGCCTCTGTGGAGACCAACACTTGAAAGGAGCTTTTCCACATGCCACCAGCGACAGGTGCTGGTTACCCAACACCAACACAGGTGTTAATTACAAGACACTGGTGCAGATGCTAATTATGCAACACCAGCACAGGTGCTAATTATGCAACACCAGCACAGGTGCTAATTACGCAACACCGGCACAGGTGCTAATTACGCAACACCAGCACAGGTGCTAATTACGCAACACCAGCACAGGTGCTAATTACGCAACACCAGCACAGGTACTAGCTACGTGACAATGGCATCGGTCACATTACTTCCATGAGGCCCAACATGTGAAAGGTGAACATTTGTGGAGAGCAAGAAGCCAACAACACCGAACTGAATACTTCACTGGTACTTTATTTTATCAAACCCTGCAAAGGATGACAGATGAGGATGTCTAGGAATTGAACCCTCTCTCTCTTTCGGAGAGGCACTGAGCAGTTATATGCACACATACACACACGGCAGTAACTCCCACCTACCGAATTCAATCACAAAGCTCCGGTCGGCTCAGGGCTATAGTGGAAGACACCTACCCAAAGTGCCACGCAGTGGGACTGAACCCGAAACCATGTAGCTAGGAAGCAAGCTCCCTAACCACACAGCCATGCCCACACCCTGAATGTAAAGAACCCAGTCAAAAACCACAAAGCATTTGGTTCAACAATTCTGTCAATCCACCATCTTCCTCCTCCTCTTTCTCGAAATGATGATGGTGAAGAAGGCAGTGGAGGTGGGTGGTGGTAGCAGAAATGATGATGACTTTTCAGAGTGACAAACACAAAATATTTCCAGGAAAAATGTGGTAATGGGATGGGAGGGTGGGGTTAGGGTTAGGGTTACCAATAAGAATTTTTATTTTTGCCAAGGTCAGTTAACTTACCACTTCCCTCAAAATTACTGGCTTTGCACCAAAATTTGAAGTCATTATTATTATGTGAGAGAGCAGTGCATACCATCAAAGTGACACTGGGGTAAAATATACGAAGCCCAGTACACCCATCATGACTACTCGTCTGATAAGGGTACACCAGGCACATGCATCACAACCATAAGTGCGCGACATGGTGATCTCATATCAAGATAAACAGCACATGACCTTGCAGGTGGGGCCCAGTTAGAATTTTCTTCTGGTCGAGTAACCCATCTTGCTCAAAAGGTCCCTGAATAAGGGTTGTTTAAGGATGTTGAACGAAACACCCATGTTCCCAGAGGTGAATTATTCAAACCCCAAAGAATCCCTCTCAACACACGGCTATGATGCTCCCCCACTACTTCTGCTCGTGATCAGAGATGCACATATTGTCAGCCACTAAGGGTCATGGTCAACTGGTTAAGGTCAAACAACTGACAAGCAAATCTGTGGTATTGAGCAGAATATTTGCTGTAGCCCATCTTTTATACCAAGACAAAACATTATTATTATTATTATTATTATTAGAGTGCAACTTTTATCAAATGAACAATATTGTGAGTCTTCCACAAGTTCATTTGATAACAGTTTCACCCTTCGTATTGTTTCTTTAATTTCTGGAGGAGTAACATCAATCCTTTAAACATTATTATTATTATTATTATTAGCATGTCGGGCAAAATGCTTAGCAGTATTTCACCCATCACTACGTTCTGAGTTCAAATTCTACCAAAGGCGACTTTGCCTTTCATCCTTTCGGGGGTCAATATATTAAGTACCAGTCAAGTTCTGGGGATGATGTGATCCCTCCTCCAAAATTTCATGACTTGTGCCTACAGCAGAAGGGATTGCTGTTGTTGTTGTTGTCAGTGGCGATGATTAAGGTGGTGAGCTGACAGAATTGTTAGCATGCTGGGCAAAATGCTTAGTGGTGTTTTATCTGCTTTTACAATCAGGGTTCAAATCCAGCCAAGGTTGATTTTGCCGTTCAATCCTTTCGGGATTGATAAAATAAGTACCAGTTGTGTATTGGGGTTGATGTAATTGACTAGCTTCCTCCCCTTGAACTTATGTCAAAATTTGAAACCATTATTATTATTATTATTATTATTATTATTATTATTGAAGGCAGCGAGCTGGCAGAATCGTTAGCAAGCCGGGTGAAATGCTTGGTGGCATTTCATCTGGCTCCTTACATTCTGAGTTCAAATCCTGCCAATGTTGACTTTACCTTTCATCCTTTCGGAGTCAATAAAAAAAGTACCAGTTGCATACTGGACTCAATGTGAAAAGCGGAAAGGAATTTATAAATACCTTTTTGGGTGGATGTGATGGAATAAAATACAGCGGTTGAAATATCATCAGTTAATTCCGTCTCCGGATCGTCTTCCAGAGGAACTGTTTCGACTGATGTGCTCCGACGGATGTTTGACTTAATTATAGACTGAAAAAAGGTAAGAAAGAGAAAAACTGAAAATGACCGTTCTTTCATCGACCAATTCTCATCTGCTATAACTGGTAGGTCTAAGTGTCATCGTTTCAATGTCCACTTCTCTATGCTTGCATGAATCAGATGGAATTTGTTGGGGCAGATTTTTTTTGTCTTTTTACAGCTAGATGTTGTTGGAGACAAAGTGATGCCATCGGACACGAAAGATGCGGCGTAGAATGAGGTGATCGAAGGATTCTAGTCGCTTAATATCTTCCACCAAGAAGATCCTAACAGCTTGCCACCTTCAATCCGATAATAATTATAACAATAACGATGACAATGATGATACACCATAGGTGTATCTGATGAGACCTGGCCAGAGTACCAATTGTGTGACTGTTGAGGATTGACCAAGGTACCTTGACTAGTCTTATGAGGACTGACCAGGGTAACATAGGTCTATTTGATGAAGTCTAACCAGGGTTTGTCTGATGAGGACTGATCTGTATTATCACAGGTTTATCTAGTAGAAGCTGAACCCTCCAAAATAGAAGTCATACTTTCAATGACTCCTACAGCCCAACTATGACATTTTCTACCTCTTTCAGAATTCAGTCACCCCAAATGGGTGCTGCTACCCAGGTTAAAAAACAACTGGTTCAAAATGATGGTAGTTCCCTCTACTATCGGTACTTACATGAATGCTTGATGGGATTGTGTCTGTGAGAGCCGTGTGGAGCACAACAACTGGCTCCCTTGGCATAGCATTGTGAATGAATACAAAACAACGTCGGTAGGAGCCAACACGGCGTTTAAGGTCGGTCCAGTTTCGAATGGGATGGACAGCTTCGTACTCTGAGATCTGTGGAAAACAAAAAGTAAAAATCATTCATTCAGTTATTCATACATACATACATAGAGAAAGAGAGATAAACTTATAGACAGATACTTACACACACATGAATATAAATAGCTAAAAACAACCATAGGCGCAGGAGTGGCTGTGTGGTAAGTAGCTTGCTAACCAACCACATGGTTCTGGGTTCAGTCCCACTGCGTGGCACCTTGGGCAAGTATCTTCTGCTGTAGCCCCGAGCCGACCAAAGCCTTATGAGTAGATTTGGTAGACGGAAACTGAAAGGAGCCTTTCATATATATATATATATATATATATATTTGTATGTATGTATGTGTGTCTGTGTTTGTCCCCCTAGCATTGCTTGACAACTGATGCTGGTGTGTTTACGTCCCCGTCACTTAGCGGTGCGGCAAAAGAGACCGATAGAATAAGTACTGGGCTTACAAAGAATAAGTCCCGCGGTCGATTTGCTCGACTAAAGGCGGTGCTCCAGCATGGCCACAGTCAAATGACTGAAACAAGTAAAAAAAAAAATAAAAATAAAAAATACTACAAGTGTAAAAGTGTGTTGAAACAATTATAGAGATTTTAAATGAAGAATGTCATTTGATCCATCTTCTATTATTAATACAAATATTTGTGTGTGTGTGTATGTTACCCACCCCCCATGATCTGTATAATTATTTGTCCTTAAATCCCGTACAGCCTCATGTAACCTCATGTATTCTCATCCAAAATGGAGACAAATACCGTTCTCATGTGGCAAGCTTGAAAGTTGTTAAGAGATCACTCTTTACATGAAACCACTGGCAACCTTGTTAATCTGCAAATAAAAGAATACACACACACACACATCTGACATGTTTTCACACTATCGACCAACCTGTCAGTACCTAGTATTGACATTACAGTATTTGAATTACAGTATTGAATTACAGTATTTCTCTGGAGATCTGGTGTTTCAACCCTTTTATGCAGTTATTTACATAAAACACAAGTATTCACAAGTGAAACATGTGTAAACTTAAGTAATTCATGATGTTGTACTGACAACAATCCAATTCTCTTGCTTCATTCTGTTGACAACCGACATTGGTGTGTTTACGTCCCCGTAACTTAGCAGTTCAGTAAAAGAGGCCAATAGAATAAATATTAGACTTACAAAGAATTGTTCAACTAAAGGCAGTGCTCCAGCATAGCCACAGTCAAAATGACTGAAACAAGTAAAAGAATATATATATATATATATCAGGGACATACCACCTAGGTAGGCAGTGCATACCTTGAATAAAGTAGATGGAAAGCAACATTTTCCTCTCATGGCAAAATATGCCCCAAATTCAATAAAATTATGAAGGTTACCCTGATTACTATACATAAAATGCAAAATATTTCATTCTTCTGTAAATTAGGCAGGCATAATTTGCCCTCTGCCTTTCGCTCTCAGTATTTAAGCTACACACAGTATTGCTGCAGTACACGTGCTGTGTGCACTCCTACAACACTGTTTTCTTTATGTGATATAAAGGCAGAAATGGATCTGCCTACAGCTCAGTCACACGCCTGTGTTTCGCTTATTTTTTGTGTATTTTACTACGTAAAGGTCACCAACTGCCTACCCTGAGTAATTGCCTGATACATACATACACACACGTTCTTTATTTGGCTTATTATGGGCAACATATAGAATTACCATCTTCTACAAATTTCAAGTTTTATTTTATGTATTATACTTTCTCAAACCATAGAATGGATGAGGTCAGTTATCCAATTTGCATGATGTCTAAGAGACTAAAATCACAACATTCCACTTGAACACGGTGCCAGTTCATAACAAAGTTACTTATTTACAGCTGAGCAAACTGGAACAATGGGAAAAGAACACAATAGACTGCTTGGTCTGGGAATTGAAACCACAATCTAGCAATCACGAGTGCAACATCTTAACCACTGGACATGTGCCTTCACTGATGCATTACAATATGAGTTAAAAGTAAGACAGCAAGACATTAGCATAGCGGTATTTCGTCTGTCTTTAAGTTCTGAGTTCAAATTCCACCAAGGTCAACTTTGCCTTTCATCCTTTTGGGGTCAATAAATTGAGTACCAGTTGTATACTGGGGTCGATCTAATCGACTGGCTCCCCACCCTAAAAATTTCGTGCTTTGTGCTTTGAGTAGAAAAGATTATGAGTTAAAAGTTGGAGGGAGAGACGTACCTTCTGTACCATATCACATGGTGACTGCCAGGTAATTCTTTGTAAATTTAATAAACCCACAGAAAACCAGAGACTCAGTAATTCTCGGAGCGAATAGTTCAAGATCCGTAGATGGGGGCTGTCTTGGTTTAAACCAGTCACTGTCATTTCATGCTGCAATCAAGAAAACGATTTTAATTTTATAGATATATATATATATATATTGGTAAAAACGGTAAGATAACAAAGGAAAGAAAGAGACCTCAATATTATGTAAATAGAGGAAATTTATCTATAAAATAATATGTTACAATTACTCAATAGTCAAGATAAAACTCTGAGTTTCAGATGCCGAAGTGGAAATCCACAACACCATCTCTTCGGTTATCTGGCCATCTGAAAAAACGTGGTTTTTATGCCTTGTATACTTCCTTATGTTTTTTTCTGTTACCTTTAACCATGGTTTTTCTTGTGCTTGTGCGTATATAGACATATGTATGAACTTTTACGGTACGCGTGTGTGTGTGTGTATGAGTTTGTATATATATGCATATACATTTGGCGAAAAATGCGAGTGAAGATGTGTATGTTTTCATAGTGACGTATAAGTATGCACGTGGGTCCGCGAGCGCACATGTGAGCGTATGACTAGCCATGTTTACATGTTTTACTATGAACTTTTAATCTTAATTTATATAAGTAGCAGAATTATAACACAGTAATTTCCCTTTATATAACGGTATTTTTTCTTAGCGTTTTTTCAGATGGCCAGATAACCGAAGAGATGGTGTTGTGGATTTCCACTTCGGCATCTGAAACACAGAGTTTTATCTTGACTATTGAGTAATTGTAACATATTATTTTATAGATATATATATATATATATTATATATATCTAATATAGGATAAAATTTTTCGAAAAAAATTCTATCAATGGCCAGCATATTAAAAAATACCTTTAAATGTTAAATTTATAAACAACTTATAAACAAGGGCAAAAGAAAACAAAATTCTAATGCCAAATATGCCGAAACTAGACACATTGTCCATAACCATACAATTCATCACTATAAGCATGCATCTCGGTTATTGACGATTTGTCTATTTGGCATTAGAATTTTTTTCTTTTGCTCTTGTTTATAAGCTGTGTGTGTGTAATATATATATATATATATATATATATAATGGTATGTATGTAATGTGGTTGGTGTTAGGAAGGGCATCTAACAGTAAAAATCAGGTGAAAGAAGACAATAAAACTTGGTGCAATCCCCTGGCTTCCCAGCTCCTGTCAAACAGATCAAACCCATGCCAGCATAGAAGACAGACGTTAAATGATGTTGTTGAAGATAGTTGTGTGTGCAAATATGTTTGAGTGTTTAGCTGTGTGAGTGTATGTGAGCACATATGCGGATATGTGTGATTATATAAATTTGAAAAATTTCATATTAATAACCTGGTGTTCGAATGCAATGAACTTGTTCCAGAATAAAGCATTAGTTGAGTACAGAATGTAATGAAAGATAAGGGAACAAGATATTATGTAATGAACTTCATAAGCTTGCAGCTGTTTCCACTATTAGGTGCAGTCCTCTCAACTTTGAATAGTTTGAAATATTTTCAAGAGAAAGTTTACAATTCTGGTTCTGGATAAAGAAGACTGTGGGAACAAATTTGGCAATTTTTGGCAAAATATGTACCCTTTTACCAAAAGTTTGTGAAATATTTAAAATGTTTACAGTTGGATAGATAGACAAATATAACAAAATAATTTGATAAAAAATGTGAATTTTTAATTATTTTCTGAGATTTTACAAAAACAACAAAAATATAAGGTACCTCACCTTATAGCTCCTTCAGAGCTTCAAAAACAAAGTACAAGTTCATTTGGGAAAGCATTTATATATACTGAAGATTATATGCAGAAGATATATATATATATATATATATATGTGTATAAGAAAAAGAGATGACAGGAAAAACAATCGTTATGTTATTAACTTCATTAGCACACAGCTGTTTCTGCTATAAGTGAGCTCTTAGCCAAGTGCTTCATCAGAGCCACGAATATGAAATGCAATTTATCTTTTTTACCCAAATAAATTGCATTTCATATTCAAAGCTCTGATGAAGCTACAGGATGTTATTCAGGCACTCAACTAAGAGTCAACCGAGCCCTATAGTGGAAACGACTGTAAGTCAATGAAGCTCATAACACAACCATCATTTTTCCTGTGTCATTTCTTCTTATTCACGCTATACTTGTCCAACACTTCATTACGAAGCACACATATATTGAGTTCTACACCAGCTTATTAGTCCTACAATGCCTAAGCGAAATATATATGCATATGTGTGTATATATCTGTGTGTGTGTGTGTGAGTATGTATTGTGTGTTTCTCTGCTTTCCATCTATGGTTTTATTTTTGATCTTCTATGTAAATGAAGATGTTCACTCTTTCTGGCTGCTTTTCTTTCTACAAAACAAGTAGTTACCTTGCAGAACTGTTATTTTAACATTTTGTATTTATTTATCATCTGACGAGATACACCTGCACCAACGGATGCTCCTGAACCAGTTGTTAAGTGTCCCACCCATGAGGGATCAGTGCTAGATGTGTTGAAACAACTGTCGGGATTAATAATAAATTCTTGCATCTTCCATCTGTCATTTACCATATATATACATATATATATACTCTTTTATTCTTTTACTTGTTTCAGTCATTTGACTGCGGCCATGCTGGAGCACTGCCTTTAATCGAGCAACTCGACCCCGGGACTTATTCTTTTTGTAAGCCCAGTACTTATTCTATCGGTCTCTTTTGCCGAACCGCTAAGTAACGGGGACATAAACACACCAGCATCGGTTGACAAGCAATGCTAGGGGAACAAACACAGACACACAAATACACACACATACATATATATATATATATATATATACATATACACACACACATATATATATATATATATACATATAGGAATAAAAAATGGAGTTAACGCAGGTTTAAACAAGTATTTTTTCTTTCTACATATGTTTCAAAAATTCCACTGATACTTATTCAAAAGAATAAAAGGTATAAACAATGCAATCTTCTCTTCGGGAAAGGGAAAAAACGAAACTTGTCAATACGACATTTTAGCAAAAAATGATGGATTCGTATAGCGATAGACAGAACGCTATTAATATTGTTTAAAAAAACGTTATATGATATAACGTCATAAGTAGCTAACAGAAAGAGTAGGGATATTAATAGTGATGTTAACAAGGTAAAATACACTCATCTATTTATATATACATATATATATATAATTGTTAAAGAGGACAACAAACATTAAAGGAAGGCAAACATCTCAAGTCATATACAAATATTATCACTGGAAAAAACTTCAATGTCTTACAGCTGTTTCTGGGATATCCCCAAGTATGGGATATTCCGTCATCAGAGACAAAGAGGGAAAAATGAGAATGGTATACATTAATGAGATGACAACATAGAGGAAGGGAGTAAAAGAATAAGGAGATGGAAAGAAAGAAGAAAAAAGAAGCATAAAAGTCCATAGTTCAACTTTTCCAAGTTGTAGAAACCAGAGCATGAGTCCTTAGGTGCAATCCTGCGGAGATCCATGAGCGGAAGTCGTTCTGATTTCTTTAACTTCGGAAAGTTGAACAATAAATTCTTATGCTTCTTTTAACTTCATTCTTTCCATCTCCTTATTCTTTTACTCCCTTCGTCTATGTCATCATCTCATTGATATATACCATTCTCATTTTCCCTATTTTTTACCCCCTGTTTGTCTCTGATTAGGGAATATCCCATGCTCAGGGATATCCCAGAGACAATTGTAAGATTTTGAATTTCTTCCTATAATAGGCGCAGGAGTGGCTGTGTCGTAAGTAGCTTGTCTACCAACCACATGGTTCCGGGTTCAGTCCCACTGCGTGGCACCTTGGGCATGTGTCTTCTACTATAGCCTCGGGCCGACCAAAGCCTTGTGAGTGGATTTGGTAGACGGAAACTGAAAGAAGTCTGTCGTATATATATATATATATATGTGTGTGTGTGTTTGTGCGTGTGTGTTTGTGTGTCTGTGTTTGTCCCTCTAGCATTGCTTGACAACCGATGCTGGTGTGTTTATGTCCCCGTTACATAGCGGTTCAGCAAAAGAGACCGATAGAATAAGTACTGGGATTACAAAAGAATAAGTCCCGGGGTCAAGTTGCTCGATTAAAAGGCAGTGCTCCAGCATGGCCGCAGTCAAATGACTGAAACAAGTAAAAGAGAGTAATAATATTGTATTGAGATGTTTGCCTTGCCTTACCGTTTGATGTCCTGTTTAACAATTATATGTCCACTATATCGGAAATCTGCAATGGCTCCATAACTACCATCTTGGCTATAACCTTGGAGCCCCAGTAATCAATTACAGCACTTACCTGGAGTACCTAATCGTTTAGATCACCTGCGGGCTAAACCCCCACACCATCTGATTGTGGTCGATGCCAGCTCTTCTGGCCCCTGTGCCAGTGGCATGTAAAATGCACCCACTACACTGTCAGAGTGGTTGGTGTTAGGAAGGGCATCCAGCTGTAGAAACTTTGCAAGATCAGATTGAACCTGGTGCAGCCTCCTGGCTTCCCAGACCCCAGTTGAACCGCTCAACCCATGCCAGCATGGAAAACAGACCCGGCAGGACAAGTGAGGCCATAACCCATGGCCCCTACCTGGGACGTAGTCAGTCCACCTGTGCATACCTTCTTTCTTGGGACATATAACTCTACTTGTGAAGACCTGTTGAGGCAAGTGAAAATCAAATCAAAATCGATGAACATCAATGGAATTTGTAGTTTGTGGTACCAGTGCCGGTGGCACATAAGAAAACCATCCGAATGAGGCCGTAGCCAGTACTGTATCGACTGGCCACTGTGCTGGTGGCACGTAACAAACACCATCCGATCGTGGCCTTGCCAGCCTCGCCTGGCCTCCGTGCCGGTGGCACATAAAAAAAAGAAAACACCATCCAACCGTGGCCGTTCGCCAGCCTTGTCAGGCACCTGTGTCGGTGGCACATAAAAAGCACCCACTACACTCACAGAGTGGTTGGCATTAGGAAGGGCATCCAGCTGTAGAAACACTGCCAGATCTGACTGGTCTGGTGCAGCCTTCAGGCTTCCCAGACCCCAGTTGAACCATCCAACCCATGCTAGCATGGAAAGCAGACGTTAAACAATGATGATGATGATGATGATGATATATATATATATATATATATATAAATACACACACATATATATATGGAGTTATAAAGTATAAAAATGAATTTGAAAAAAAAAAACTGTTAAAATGCAAAAGCTTCTACATGGTTGTTCAACAAGGTAGAAATAACAGTGAAAGCTCCCTCAAATCACAAAAACAGAAGAACACATTGAATAATGTAATATAGTGAAGACTGTGGCTACAGAATAAAAAAACAAAACAAAGAAAGCACAATACAATCAAAGGATTCAGTAATTTTGAGTCTGAGCGAGAACAGCAGCCGCAACGACCACACAGATTAGATTCCTGGAAACCTTTTCAGGTAGATAAAATCAGACCTCCCACAGCTGTGTGTACATTGTACCAATAAATCGATAAGATGCACCCAACTACTGTCCATGAAAAATAAAAAATAGTTTTTATGGTGGGGTATTGATTTTTTTTTGTTTTTGTTTCTTTTTTTTTTGACATTTTAAAATTTCTCTGAAATATTGGTTTCAAATTCAGGCACAAGGCCAGCAAGTTTTCTACAGCTGGATGCCCTTCCTAACGCCAACCACTCTGAGAGTGTAATGGGTGCTTTTACATGCCACTGACACGGGTGCCATTTGCACGACACTAGGGTGCCTTTATGTGCCACCAGCATGGGTGCCAATTTGCATCACACTGGTATCTGCCACCGGCACAGGAGCCAGTCAGGTGGTACTAGCATCGACCACATTCTTATGGTGCTTTTTACATGTCACCCTCACACGACAAAAAAAAAAATTCACTAGTTCCAAAAAAGATTCAAGATGAAAAAAAAAAATAAATGAATGCTATTTCTATGAAGGAATTATATAAGAGAATAACTGAAACCAAATTTTTAGTAGACTTACCAAAACATCCCCTCGTAAATCAACCAGGAATTTCACGCCACCTTCAATACGACCAATATTGACAAACAGTTGCTTGTACTGCGGAGTGAGGGCATTGCGCAGCATTTCCCCAGCTTTCAATAAACTGAGTTCAGATGTCTGTAGAGAAGAGAAACAGAACATGTATACATATAAATACACAAATACATATAATAAACATACACATATAGTACACATATAGTACACATTCAGTCCCACTGCATGGCACCTTGGGCAAGTGTCTTCTACTTATAGCCTTGGGCCGAGCAAACCCCTGTGAGTTAATTTGGTAGACGGAAACTAAAAAGAAGCCCATCATTCATTCATTCATTCATTCATACATGCATGCATGTATGAATGAATGATGGGCTTCTTTTTAGTTTCCGTCTACCAAATTGACCCAAAAGGGTTTACTCGGCCCAAGGCTATAGTAGAAGACACTTGCCCAAGTTGCCATACATACATACATGTATGTATGTATGTATGTGTCTGTGTTTGTCCCTCACACCATCGCTTGACAACAGACATTGGTGTGTTTACATTCCCATAACTTAGAGGTTCAGCAAAAGAGACTGATAGAATAAGTACTGGGCTTACAAAGAATAAATCCTGGGGTTGATTTGTTTGACTAAAGGTGGTGCTCCAGCAGGGCCACAGTCAAATGACTGAAAGAAATAAAAGAGAGCATTCTGAAAAGTCTTTGGAACCCAAAGGTTCTCGAAAATCAATGGTATTCTTGTATTTTCTAAGAAATTTCAAACTACAGTCTTTTTTTGCATTCTTATACCGGTGTCTCTTTTGCCAAACCGCTAATTTGCAGGGAAGTAAACACACCAACATTGGTTGTCAAGCAAAGGTGGGGGGGGACAAACACAAACATATATATATTTATATATACGACAGGCTTCTTTCAGTTTCTGTCTTCCAAATCCATTCACAAAGCTTTGGTTGGCCCAAAGCTATAGTAGTGGGGACGAACCCGGAACCATGTGGTTGGTAAGCAAGCTACTTATTACACAGTCACTCCTGCACCTATAAATATAATATTTAGATTCCAAGGGTTCTCTTTTTTTTTCTTGGACCAGGGGGTCGTCATCTCTAAATTTAACAAATATTAAATGTACTTAAATAATTAAAAGATATACAAATGAGGGTCAGTGACAAGAAGGACATCTAACCAATGAAAATCTGATTCATTCAAGCATGGAAAAGTGGATGTTAAAACGATGATGCATGTAGCAGAAACGGATTCACAAAATAAAAGCAATCAAATCATTCTCTCTCCCTTTGATTTATAGCCATTGTTTGGACATAGCAGCAAACACTTTGCTATAAAAACCAGAAAGCCCGTTGTATATATATGTATATATATGTGTGTATATATATATATATATATATATATATTTACTTGTGCCTCTGAAAACATAATTTATGTCATAAAATGCTCGGGCTGCCACCAAGACTACGTGGGTTCCACAGGACTATCACTCAGACATAGATGCACACTGCATCGACAACAGATTGCATTCCCAGAATATAGAATGATACCTTTTAGTGAGCACATTGAGAAATGCGCAAAGCAACTACTACCACAATTTTTAATCTTTCCATTTTACCAATGTGCTTTCGGATCATCAACACAAATTAGACTAAACAAGGAAACATTCTTCATTGAAAAGTACAAGCCCAGACTCAACCATCCGAACATACTGATACAGAGAAATTCACACCAAGGGAAAGGAAAAAATTTTTAAGCGATTATCTCCCTTACACCGGAAGAAATCACTCACTACCTTCCCTTATTTAGAACTCTCCTGATCATAAACATAACGAAAACTCTATTCAACATAAACATAACGTCGCAAGAAATTTGAAAAGCTACACGCGAAACTGGTCTTTCTTTTAAATTATGTCATTATAAGAGAAAAAATTTTTTTTTTAATTTTCTAATATTCTTCAGACATATTGACGCAAATATATATATTTTTTAACATTTAAGCCTTCTGTAGTTTTTTCACTCTTTACTATTTTCTATATATTCACCCACGTGCTTTCACAAACCAACTTTCTTATATATATATATATATACACACACATATACATATATTTATACATATATATACATACACATACATATATATACAGACACATACATATATATACAGACACACACATATATATACATACACATACATATATATACATGCACATACATATATATACATGCACATACATATATATATATATATATATATATATATATATATATATATATATATATATCATCATCATCATCATCATATATATATACCGGAGTGAACACATAAATGTGAAACAAGGTGGAAAAAAGAGTACTCAAATACCAGTGGTAGAGTAATATGCTTTATTTAAAGCAGCAGAAAATTCAACAAAACCTGTTACTCTGAATTTCCCGTTGCCGTTCATCGGACAGTTTTTGCTGAACGGCAACGGAAAACTCAGAGTAACAGGTTTTGTTGAATTTTCTGCTGCTTTAAATAAGTATATATATATATATATTATATATATATATATATATATATATATATATATATACATATAAATACATACACACACACACGCATACATATATACATACACCACACATATATATACATGCATACATATACGTATATAGCAAAGTTCAGGTAGGTCCTACCCCTGCTGGCAACAAAGGCCCTCTCTCTCAGAGGGAAAGGCAGATTGCTTGATGCCTTTACGCAAACAGCATCTATCTACCAGATTCACTCATACAGCATTGGTTGACCCAGAACCATAGTAGAAGACACTTGCTCAAGGTACTGTGTAGTGGGACTGAACTTGAAACATGGTTGCTAACCGAGTTGCTTAACCACACGGCCATGAGTGTGTGCGCATGAGTGTATGTGTGTGTGTGTGTGTGTGATTCTTAAAATTAAAGCTGAAAGCTGTACATACCTTGGAACTTATGAAGTTCCTTGATGTTTTCATCACTAGTTCCTGATTTATACCATAATCTCGAGATAGAATCTGAAGAAATACACTCTTCTCTTGGGGCATCAGCTTCTCATAGAACGTGCAAAAGGCTTTACATTTTCTCTGAAGAAACAGAAACAAAGGCAGCTTTAACCAATTGGAATGCCACGTCTTACCAAACTGCAGGTTTCAAAACAAGAAAAACAGGGTCCAACGACCGTAGCGTGTACATGATCGCTCAATCAATCTACGGCCAAAACTTCCTCACATTAAAAATCTGCTGTCTTAAATACGGTAAAACACATCAGACAATGTAGTCTTAGGTAAACTTTGCATGAAAGAAAACTCAGGATGGTCATGGTGCAGATATTCTTGATCATGGATTTTCTTGATTAGGGCCAATTTGGGGTAAAATAATAATAATAGTAGTAGTAGTCATAGTAATCAGAAAAATAATAATAATAATAATAATAATAGAAACTTTCAAAATACAAAGACCTGGAAATAGAGGTAAACAGAATGTGGAATCTAAAAACAGAAACAATTCCTGTCATAGTAGGCGCATTAGGTATAATAAAAAAATATTCAGACAAATACATAACAAAAAAACACCAGGACTTACAAATATATTTAACATACAGAAAATTGGACTACTGGGCACTGTGCACATCCTATGCAAAACACTTTCAATACAGTAACCGTAAGAGCATCACAACAAACCACAGCACATAGCCAAGGCACACAGAGCTGCGCTCGGTAGTGAAGTGAAAGCACGCTATAAAAATAAAACTACTGAATAATAATAATAAAACTACTGAATGATAATAATAATAATAATAATAGGGGCTGCAATAAAGGTGGAGCACTTGCAGAAAACAGCACTACTTGAAACCGCTCAAATACACCGGAAGGTGCTCGAAAAATAAGGGGTGTTACCTTAGTTCACCAGTAGTGAACAGCTGACACCGTAGTACATCTCCAGCATTAGAAGCTGTGCAAAGGCAATAATAATAATAATAATAATAATCATCCTTTTTACTAGAGGCACAAGGCCTGAATTTTGAGGGGAGGGGGACAGTTGATCACATCTGCCAGAGTACTTAACTGGTACTTAATTTATCGACCCCGAAAGGATGAAAAGCAAAGTCAACCTCAGCGGAATTTGAAATCAGAGTGTAGCGGCAGGTAAACTACCGCTAAGTATTTCATCCAGCTGACATGTACAAGGCATCCAGTCCATTCTATGTAGTGGTTGGCATGAGGAAGAAGGGCATCCAGCCATGGAAACCAAGCCAAAACAGACTGGAACCTGGTGCAGCTCTCCAGTCTTGCCAGCCCCTGTCAAACTGTTTTAGCTAACGCCAGCATGGAAAATGGAAGCATGATGATGATGATGATGACGATGTTGATGGATAAACATTTGAGCTAACTGATAAATTATCTTCTGATTGATGCTGGAGAACCGTTTCCGCATCTGGGACGATGATGCTGCAATACACACAGGAACATACCCTGAGAAGGGCATCGGTATGAAAAGGCGGTGAGCTGGCAGAAACATTAGCACACTGGGCGAAATGCGTAGCCGTATTTCGTCTGCAGTTACATTCTGAGTTCAAATTCCGCTGAGGTCAACTTTGCCTTTCATCCTTTCGGGGTCGATTAAATAAGTACCAGTTACGCACTGGGGTCGATATAATCGACTTAATCCGTGTATCTGTCCTTGTTTGTCCCCTCTGTGTTTAGCCCCTTGTGGGTAGTAAAGAAATAGGTATGAAAAGGGTTCAAATGATTCTACGTAACACTGCAATTAATTAGGAAGTACAATATAATGACACGACACAACAACAGAAATAAATGAGCATCATAAGAAAGGAGAATGTAACAAAGAGTAACACACAGTGACGGTGGGTTACAATGTAACAAATTACAGGTAATTCAGGTGAATCAACAGCTGGCTGCCCATCGTCGAATAACAGAGATCTTATTTCTTTACTGCCCACAAGGGACTAAACACAGAGGGGACAAACAAGGACAGACAAAGAGATTAAGTCGATTACATCGACCCCAGTGTGTAACTGGTACTTAATTTATCGACCCCGAAAGGATGAAAGGCAAAGTGGACCTCGGCGGAATTTGAACTCAGAACGTAGCAGCAGACGAAATACAGCTAAGCATTTCGCCCAGCGTGCTAACGTTTCTGCCAGCTCACCGCCGAATAACAGAGATCTACCACACAAACGTGTGTGTGTTTGTACGCTCTGTTTCAATTGCTTCAATTAATCACTTCAGATAACGAAGCACAATGGCACAAACTGTGTCACAAGGTCGCTTGTTACATACAAGTCACAGCATCGTTCCCTTTAAAATGTTAAAAGAACAATGGAATACTTTAGCAAA
>NC_043011.1:7385299-7407799 GCF_006345805.1 Octopus sinensis | reverse complement strand
CTCACCTCAGAATTGGCTAACGGTCCAACTTCCTTCAAATGGAATATATCTTCCAAGAAGAGCAGGATTCGACCAGACTTTGTGGCTTGCATATTCCAAACTGAGCGGACTCTGAGTTTAATCACCGGATTGAAACAACACACCTGGGTAGACAGGGAAAAAGAAAATCAAAATAAAATAAAATATGATTTCGTTTATATTTTAACAAAAATACTGACAATAATCTCAATTATAAACTTACTATTTTTAAATCTCACAACACGAGAGATATTCAGCAACAGTACTTTGTAGTAAAGATTGTTTGCCAACATAACATGGCAGTCCTGGTCTACGACTAATGTTGCTGTAATTTAGTCCCAGGAGACATCGTCTCCAGCTGGCTATATGCCAGCTTATATTTGCTAGATTCCCTTGTTTGAAAATATAAGGGCACAGATCATGTCGTATACCCAGCTGGAGACGATGTCTCCTGGGGCTAAATTACAGCACCATTCGTCCTAAACCAGGACTGCAATGTTATGTTGGCAAACAATCTTTACTACAACCTCAATTATTGCTCACATCGCAAAGTCATAGTGATCTTGTTATGATACCTGCTGACAACCTAGATTATACAGCGAGTAGTTGTCACAAGATCCCCATGATTACGGGATGCGGGTAATAAAATCTGTTCTAGTCATGGTTCTATTCATCCAAACAATAAATTACAGAGCAAAATGAAAATTTACGTTTAATGAGGTCATCTTAGTTATTTTCAGGGCCACAAGGCATAGCTGCATGGTTTAGAAATTTGATTCCCAAACTTGTAGTCTCAGGTTCAGTCCCACTGTATGGCACCTTGGGCAAAGTGAACATACTTGCACTTTCGGTGCCATTTACCCAAGATGGAGATGAGTTGGCTCCAACCAAAAAACTATGATTGGAGTTTCAGTGGGAATACAATTTCACTTGTGGTCCCTGGTCACATTGGTACACACTCAGGGATAATGTGATCCATAGCACCACATCTTGCCATCAGCCGCTGACCATCTCAGAGGATATGATGACCAAGTCACCATTGATTATCAGAGCCATTGTAGCTTGGGTTTGAAGCAGCTTATAGAGACATGTTTCAACAAACGGTAAGGGGTGCCTCGTTCCCAGAGACTTCCCAGCATGCCAGACACCAACTCGGAAATTCTGAAGGCCAGTGGTATTGCTAGATGGTTGATGAACCTACCTTAGGTCCATCTGTCCTTTTGACAGGTCTTGCTTTCAGCTCTGCTGGGTTTCAAGCAAGCCTAGTGGACGTGCCAGTTTAGTCGCCAGTGACACAACGATGCAACATGTTGTACTGGATTCTATGTTGCAAGGGCAAGATGTGTCCTGTTACAGCTCCAGGCTGACCACCACATAGCTGTTGCAAGGAACTGTCATCACCATGCAATCAGTGTACTTCATTCCCAATCGTTCATGAAAACATGTGCGATCAAGGGGAAATATTAACTTTTATGGAAACTGGTGAGGTTGGTGACATCCCGCCATTGAAAATTCACCTCAACAAATTCTGTCCAATCCATGCAAGTATGGAAAAGTGAATGTTGTGATAATGATGATGATGATGATGATGGCAATGAATAGTATGATCTGTTATTTGGAACCACAGCAGGATTTGAACTCAAGTTTCATGATACTCCTGCAACCTGATCACTGACGCAATTTAAGCCAAATGACTCATCATTTATCAGCAGGTGACATGTGCATTAGTCTCGGTCGTTTAGCTAAGATCAAAGTATAATATCTATTATTGAATACAAAGGCTGTAGGTAAGAAAATTTATCTAAGGTGACACCTTACATTTGAAACAGAGGTTCAAAGTGTGTCATCGTTATCTGCAGTCAGTAAAAGCGTCATCACCAAAATCGATGAACATGAGAAATTATGCACTTTGTCATTTTGGTACAAGGCTAGCAATTTTAAGCAGAAGGGACAAGCCAATTACACTGACCATAGGGCTCGACTGATAGTTCTTCTACTGACCCTGAAAGAATGAATGGCCAAGTCAACCTTGGCAGAATCTAAACCCAAAACATAAAGAACCAGAAGAAAAGCCACTAAGCATTTTATGCCACAGGCTAATGATCCTGCCAGCTCACCAACTTGATAACAATAATAACAATAAAAACAACAATAAGAGCAATCAGAGAGCGCAATCCTCCACCAAGGCAACACCAACATCCTCTCAACGATTAGCCGGAGATGATTTTTAAAATGAGAATATCTCGTAATACTTCATTGAAAGTAAACAGGAAAACTAATACAGAATTCTTGTCTGGTAACGGATTGATCCCAAAATCTAATCAGTTCGTGCCAGTCATGAGGCCAAACATCCTTGAAAGTTTCATCCAAATCCATCCAGTGGTTCTTGAGATATCTTGTCCACGGACAAACAAAGAAACTTAACTGAAAACAATACCTCTGCTTTCGCTAAGGCAGAGGTAATAATAATAATAATAATAATAATTATCCTTTCTACAAAAGGCGCAAGGGCCTGAAGTCTTGGAAGAGGTGGGGATGAATTGTTAGCACACTGGACAATATGCTTAGGAGCATTTCTTCCGACTGCACGTTCTGAGTTCAAATGCCATTAACCCTTTTGATACCAATTAAATCAACCCCATTTGTTGACCCTGAAAGGATGAAAGGCAAAGTTGACTTTAAACCTTTCGTTACTGTATTTCTTTAAGGATGCTCTGTGTTTCATTCAATAAATCTCTCTCTATATATAAAACTGAGAATGTGTGTCTGTCTGTTTCCCTAAAACTTGAGAACTACACAACCAATTTCATTCAAATTTTACACATGCCTTACTTAGGGTCCATGTAGTTTCATGGGCAAAAAAAATGTTCAACTTCTTGCCTAGAGCGAGCCCATAGCAATATCATATCTTCTCCACTATTTCAGTATTACGTGTTAGAAGTGAAACAAAAACATTTCCCTATTTTATGTTAGATACTTTCACTTTAACAATAAAAATAATAATAACAATTGAATTATATGTAGTAAGTAATAATTAAAATCAAACTAAAGTATAATATAATCATAACATAACAAAAGTAAAAATAGCAATTGGTATAAAATTGCATCAATGACTTGAACTTGAATAAGAGGTTTCACATGAATGGGAATAAATTAAAAATAAAATAAGCGTGCAGAAATGGAATAGTCCAGATGGATAATAAAAAATTAAATTAAAGAAAAGACTATTGTCTATAAAGTATACAATGTAGAGAAAAAAGAAGATTTGAACACCTGGCGGAACGCAATCCACGTGTGTATTGAGTTATTTTGTATGTGAAAATTTGAAAACAAACTGTTAAAAATTGTCAAAATATTGAATCGCGCGAGGCGTTTGCCGCTGATTGTTTGAACCTTTTATAGAAGGTGTGTCGACCCTCAAGTCATGGAGACTTACGCGGGGGTCGCCACAACAAAAAGTGACGAGTCTCTTAGAATAAGAGAAGTGTTCTTTAGAAAAGAACAATTGAAGGAATACGAGAAGTTCGTCAAAAGGGAGGGTGACAGCATGAAGCTGGTCCCGCCTGTGGAAACAATAGAGGAGAGAAATAACAAGACGATAACGTATAGAACGCAAGATAGAAACACGAGAAAACTGGTGAGAGTGACGATTGAAGAAATAGAGAAATGTCTGGGGGACATCATGAAAAAAGCGACTTTTGTAGACAGAGGAAAGAAATATGGTACGGTGGAGGTGAGATGCGCAACAAAGGAAGTGGCGGCCTCATTGGCTTCCACTGTCCTGAAAGCCGAAAATTTCACTATGTGGCCGACGTATAAAGGAAGACGAGGGTACGGGTAAGAGTCCCAAAGGTGCCCCCAGATATTAAAACAGAAATGCTGGTAACAGCCATTATTGGGGCAGCAAGGAGGAAGTAGAAATAGGGTCAATCAAGGAGACGAACGTTGTAAATTGGAAGGGATTTGGAGTAGAGTTGTGGCTGATGGCCACAATGGAAGACATCGAAAGATTTCCCTTCCAAATAGAAATAGAAAACGAGAAAACAATTAGTGTAATAGTGGAGGGCAGAAAACCGAATTGCTACCTGTGCGGATCAAGAGGGCACATAAAAAAGGAATGTCCGCTGTATGAATTCACAGCGGAGCAAAAAGAGACACAAAGTGGAGAGAAGGAAAACGAACACGAAGGAAAGAACAGCGAAAACAAGGAAAAGGAAATAACGGAGAAACAACAGAGAAGGGAAGTAACAGCGCACTGAAGGAAAATGAAAACAAAGGGAAGAAGATAGTAGAAAAGAACAAAATTCACAGGGTGCAGAAGTAGTGGAGAAGGAGCTAAGGCAGAAGCAAGAGAAAGAAAAGGAAAGTACATTAAGGAAAAAGAGAAAAAGCAGGAAAAGAACAAGAGAAGGAACAGAACCAAGGGAAAGGAAAAGATGGTATGCAAAAAGGAAAAGAAACAACAGGAAAGGAACATAAGGCACAGGGTAGAGAGACGGCAGACAAAGAGCCAAAAAGACAAGAGAAGGGAAAAGAAGGAAGAGAAAGCAAAAAGAGAGAAAGAGAGAAACCGAGGGAGGAGAAAAAAGAGGAAGTAAGTCCGAAAAGAAAAACTAGAGAAAACGTAGGTACGAATAGAAAATTCAAATACTATGGAACGTTGATCCATCACAGGCACTGTGAGGAGATGGAAGATTTAATAAACGTAACAAATGGATATACGTGGGTCAGGATGGGCACCGAATGGAAAGAAACAGGTGCACTCGTCCACGAGAACGACGCTGAGGAGTTCATCGAGGCAGCAGCTGGAAGACGTGACAAAACATATGAAATGCCGACTTACAAGGTGGCCACGAACGATGGAAATTTACCAAGATTTGGTAGAGATAATGGAGTATATATAAAAGAAAAGGTATTGTGAAAACTTTAATTTGGAAATGATAAAAAGAACTTTAAATTCTGAAAAAAAAAGAAATGTTGAACTTGTAAAATTTTTGAAATGTATGTTGAAAATGTGTAAAATGTTTTTATTTGGAAAATATTGTTGACGAATAAAAAACAAATGACGAAATGTAACCGCTCGATTTCGGGGATCGAGTGGGCATTACACCACATTGTACAAACTTCATAATTCATTATTCATTTTCCCGATTGTATTGTCCCATCTATGTTCGCCCCTTGTGGGTAATAATAAAACAACCTGGAGGAAAGCTAATTGCGTGTATAGTAAGTTATTATATTTTGCCGTCGTATTTATTCTCTCCGTTATATTCTACTGTGTGTCTACCTGTCTTTGTTTATTGTTGTACAACTGTTGAAGTCAGCCTTCGTGCGAGGACTCTGTGGTGGTGTTCCCCCCTTCGTGGGGGAAAAAATACCATTTATCTTGAATTTACCAAGGGCTTGTTAAGCCAGTTGTTCGAGATGGAATCTCCCATCTCATATTCTCCCGTGACTAGTGAAGAAGAATCTCCGGAGGTGTCGCCAAAGAAAAAAGAGGCGGTGGCGCCAAAGAAAAAAGGAAAACCCTGCACCAGCACCAACACCAGCGAAAAAATTCTCAGAAGTAGCTGGTAAGAAAATCAAAAAAATAAACGTCGATGACTTAAAAAATATGCGGACTGTGTTACAAAAGAGGGCACGGAAGTGACAGTGGTCTCAAACGCCCAAAAACATGAAGAAAGAAAAAAAAAAAGAAGAATAATCTATAAGACCTTTAATACGACAACCAAAATGATACAAAAAATTGAGGAAAAAAAAAATCGAGAATTGTTTAAAACCATTAATGGACAAGATCACATACATCAACAGAGGAAAGAGATACGGCACAGTAGAGGTGCGTTTCACAACAGAGGAGATAGCAAAAAAACTGTCGATGGAGCCAATAAAAGCGGAGAACATTGTTCTCCTCCCCTTGTATAGAGGAAAAAGAACATCGAAAATCACGATGAATAACATTCCGCCAGAGACAGATGCCGAATGTCTGGTGGCAGCAGTCATGGTAGGCCTGGAGGAAAAAATAAACATCCTCCAGGCCACAGTAGAGGAGGAGGAATTCTGGATAGGGCAGCGGATAGTAATAGCCATTCAGGCAGAAATCCAAACACTGGAGGAGATTCCAGAAACCCTTAAAATAAGTGAAGAAGAGAGAATAACAGTTTTCGTAGAGGGCAGAAAGCCGAGGTGCTTCGGCTGCAGCAAGAAGGGTCATGTAAGGGCAGAATGCCAACCCCAACCCAAACCGCAGGAAGCACCTCAGCCAGGTGGAAAAGAAGATGAAGTGTCACCAGAAGCAGCGCCGGGCAGCCCAGAAGGGACGACTGAAGGTGTGGAGGTAACAGAGGCAGCAGAACCAGCGGCAGAGGAAAAAAAGAGCAATGAGGAGGGGTGGTCAAAAATCACTAGAAAAAAAAGAAAAACGGAAACCACCCCTCCAAGAGTGATCCAAAAGAAGAAAAGAGAGTCGATGAACTGATATATGGCCGTTAAGGCATCAAACAACAGACTCGGGAACGTGTTGGCAGCTATGGCCAAAGTGGAAAAAATAGGGAAAAAGAATGACTATATAGTTTACAGAATAGGCCGGAAGGATTACGGGCGGATAAAGTCCGAATTCTTTCATGTTGTGGGTCCGCTCAGAATGGATTTAACATCTCCATATATATTCGAGGGCCTACGTCAGACTCCCCCACAAGGCCCGGAAAAAGAGATAAACAAAGAAGAAAAAGAAAAAAACGAACCACTGATATAAAGGTAAGTAATGGATTACATTTATGTTGGTTGTTTGAATGTGCGCGGCCTGGGAGCAGGCTGGAAGCAAGGTCGCTTCCTGCATGATATCAGGTCGCGTAATTTAGATGTTCTTGTTGCTACAGAAACCCGGTTAGAGGGGCCAAGAGGTCTGCTCCCGCTGTTTGACGGCTACAAGAGTTTTTTCTCTCCTGGCAGTCCTACTGGCGGAAGTGGGGTGTTGGTCCTAATAAAAAGAAACCGGGTTTCTGAGAAAAAGTTAATTTTTGCAGATCCAGAAGGTAGGCTGGTCGTCATGGATTTGACGTTCAGTAACGGTAAAGTTATCAGACTGGTTGCAATTTACGCACCCAACAGTACAGGGCAAAGTGATTATTTTCGTGAACTAGAAAACTTTCTTGGTACTTCGCATTCATTAGTTGTGCTAGGAGACTTTAACACAATTTGCAAAGCGGATGTAGATTGTGTTGGCTCGCGTTCAGATAGAAAAGGTAACAGTGGCTTCATGGAACTGCTAAGCCGCTTTGAGCTAGCAGATCCTTATAGGCTGGAATTTCCGAACGCTCCATTGTGGACATGGTCAAACAGCGACGGATCTTCCAGGTCATATTTAGATAGAATACTAATTAGAAAAGTAGACAGAAAAATAGCTAAGTGTCCACAGTTTTACCCGATCAGCTACAGTGATCATAAAATGGTCACCTGTAAGCTTGACATAGATAAGGTTAAAAATAGAGGATCCGGTTACTGGAAACTTAATACATCCCTTTTGGCGATTAAGGAGTACAAAGACCGGATTAGGAATATAATTCAGAGGGCACTATCTGGTACCATCATTAATAACAAATGGTGGTACGCCCTCAAACGAGCCATCAAGTTCGAGTCAATTAGATATAGCATAGGAGTAGTGGCTAGAGAGGCTAGAAGGGAAACTACTCTAGTTAAGGAATTAGAGGAAGCCTTGAAAACTGGCTCTGCGGCTCAGGTGGCGTCCAAGAGACTGGTGTTAAACCAGCACCTTGAGGCCAAACACATGGGCTGCATTGTCAGGGCTAGGATCCGCCATATGGGTTGTGAAGGAATCAACGCCGTGAGATGGGCCCGAGTGGTGGAAGCACAGCATGGTAACGATGCCACGATTCGATCTTTGACGAACCAACAAGGTGAGTTGATAAACGAGCCCAAGGAGATGTGTGAGGCCTTTCAGGAGCACTTCGCTCAGCTTTTCGGTTAGTGCGGCGGACTGGATAGGAGGAGGGCCTTTACGGACCTACTCGACGGGCTGCCGCGCTTATCAGGGCGAGATGCGGAGGGCTGTGAAGGGCCAATCACGCCTGAGGAAGTGGTTGAGGCAATGGCGGACTGTGGCGCGGGCAAGGCGCCGGGTTTAGATGGTCTACCCTATGAGTTATATAAGAGTATGCCAGACTTGTTCAGGCACCTACTGGCGGAGGTCTATGCGAACTGGCAGCAGAACGGGCTTATACCCAGATCTGTGCGCCGGGGAGTAGTGACACTCGTCAGAAAGGACACGAACAAGGGGGAGTGCATTGATAATTTCAGGCCCATCACTCTGCTAAACACAGAGTTGAAGATTTTGGCCAAAGTGTTATCGAAAAGATTGGCACGTGTCGCGGATGGTCTGATCGGGGAGGCACAGACATGTGCCGTTCCTGGCAGAACCATTCAGGATAATCTCCATCTTATGTGGTACACTATAGAGGGGTTTAATAGCGATTCTGGCAAGGGTGGGGCACTGGTCCAATTAGACCAATCTAAAGCATTTGATAGGGTTGACCATCGTTACCTGGTATCTGCTCTGGCACAGTTCGGGCTGAGCCTTGGCTTCCTCAGGTGGATTATCCAAATTTACGATAACATCGACTCGGTAGTTCGGGTGAACGGCTTCTTGTCGAAGCCGTTCAAAATCAAGCGCTCGGTTCATCAAGGGTGTCCGCTCTCCCCGCTTTTGTATGTGATGGCTCTTGAGCCATTACTGCGAAAACTGAGCGGCATCCCGAGACAGCCAGGTAGTGGAAAATCGGTGTCAGCGTACGCGGATGACATCACCATCATCGTAACCAAAATGGACCACCTACGTAAAGTAGGCAAGGCCATAGAGGGTTACGAGACGGTGACAGGAGCAAAAGTTAATCGCGAAAAGTCAGTCGGCTTGCAACTCGGCACCTGGAGAGGCAAGTCGATGCCTCCTGACAGGGACGTTGGACGGAGGGTCCGATTAAATTGCTAGGGGTCTGGTTCGGTCCAGACCTCCAAATAGAGAAGAATTGGGGCGAGGTATCGAGCAGGGTGGCTGCAGTAACCAAGATCTGGTCTTGGCGGTGGCTATCCCTGAAAGGGAGGGCGGAGGTGGCCAATGTGTTTATCGCATCGGTTATCACCTACCGCCTTTCCATCGTTCCTTGCCCTGATTTGTGGTTGATCAAGTTGGAAAGACAGCTCTTCTACTTCTTGTGGAAGGGCGGGAAACCACTTGTGAAACGCTCTACTTGCTGTCAACAACCGTTAAAGGGTGGGCTAGGGATGCCTTGGCTGATGATGCGCAGACATGCGCTGAGGTTAAGACATCTGTGGCTCTACCTGGATGATGAACGGGTGTGGTCTCTGCTAGCAAAACTGATGTTTCCCAAGTTCACTAGTTTCGGTGGATGGGAAACCTGGCTGAATCGTAGATCGAAACTTGGCACTTGGTACACGGAGTGTCGCAAGGCTCTCCTGCTATTCCGTCGCTCGGGCAACGCCTGCGGTGAGGGTTCCACCACATTCTTCTATAGAGGGTTGGTAGAGGCGGAATGTGAAGATACCTTGGGGGAAACCCTAGGTCTCGACGATAATCAGCTGGCCAGTCTGTTCCGACGTACGTTCGAGCCGAAGACACTGGACAACTTCCAGAAGTCTCTGGCATGGCAATGCTACAGAGGAGCTCTACCTGTTCGGGATAAACTCGCAAGGCACGGTGGCCAAGACAGTCCGATATGTCCAAGATGCGGGCGGGATAGGGAAACCGTCCCGCACGCTATTGTTCATTGTCCGGACGTGTCTGAGGTGTGGGTTTATGCCGAACAGCTGTTGTCAGGTACACGAAGAGTACAGCTGTCGACTGAGTCGATTACAAAAATTGACCCACCGGATTTCCTCGCGAAAGAAGGTAAGTTTTGTTTTCTCGTGTAGTAGCAATTGCGAAAGAGGTGATATGGAAGACGAGAATGAAAGGTCTACAGTCAGGCAAGTTCATCTCCGGCCCTGGTTTGATGAATTATTTCATCTTTCACCTGAAAAGGAAGATAGGGCTGGAGAGAATATGCCTGACTAGGAGAGTGTATGAAGAACGATGGAAAGATGTAGCACGAAAGTTGCGAGTGAATGATACAACATAAATGTAAGACCAAGCGTAACCAAAAGTATCAGTGGGGAGGCGGGGCTCGTGGGGTCCGAGCGAAACCCGCACCCACTCCACCCGTAATGTCTTCCGGTCTGTTCCATCATTCGATTTTGTGTCTATTTTGTAATTTCATGTAAATTTTTAAATTCGATTTATTGTAAAAATCCATTCGTGTGTCTGACCCCACATCAGATTGTATTGTCCCATCTATGTTCGCCCCTTGTGGGTAATAATAAAACAACCTGGAGGAAAGCACCATCGAAAAGTGTCTTGGTGCGACTATGAAAGATATCTAACCAGAGGCGGTAAATTCGCCACAATAGAAGCAAGGTTCAAGTCAACGGAGCATGCAAAGTGGAAATATTTTATTTTTACCTTTATATCTGGGACGTAGGACGTCCCGGATAAAAATTTAAAATGCCGCCCGCCCTAGCAGTAGAGGTAGGCTGGATTGTAGCCACACTTCTATACAAGAGGGAGGACAAGATACAATTGATCGAAATTGCAAGAGACGGGCTTACAATTCCAGTCTGTTATATATTTTGAGTATTGTTATCACTAGCGATATCAAGATATAAGTTTGTATTTTATGTGTAGATGTATATATAGATGTACATGTAATATGTACACATATATATACACATATATACATGCACTAGCACTATGACCCGGCAACGACAGGTCATAATGCTAGTATATATATACATATATATATATATATGGTCGTAACCTCAACCGTGATTTTTCTGTTGTGATTTTTGCTACCCAGGTATCGGTTATAATTTGAATAATCCGTAACAAGATAATTCATTTATCCATTTCAATAAATATATATATATAATATATATATATATATATATATATATATATATATATATATATGGATATATATATATGTATATATATCTGTATGTATATCTGTATGTATGTATGTATATATATATTTACATATACGACGGGTTTCTTTCAGTTTCCGTCTACCAAATCCACTCACAAGGCTTTGGTCGGCCCGTGGCTATAATAGAACCCGGAACCATGTGGCTGGTAAGCAAGCTACTTACCACACATCCACTCCTCCTCCTCCTGGTTGTTTACTTCTGTGAAACAATGTTTTTGTTCTTGGCATTTTCCCCACCCACAATTTCCTGCTCTTTTCCGGTAAATGTTTACAATTTACAGACGTCTCATGTGACGAGTGGAACGTAGTAAAAATTTACTTAGAAATACGAGATGGTCGCTGTTGGAATTTCTTTGATATGTATTTGCTTGTCTAGCGCTGGGTTTACCTACACAAGTGTGCCCCCACACCGACTTTGTTTCCTCCTAACTTCCAGGAAAAAGATATTTTTTTAAATAAACCCACGTGGGTTTATAATTGGCAGTTATGGTACTTGTACCGAAAGATCGCCATATATATATATATACACACACACATACATGTATGTATGTATGTGTATCTGTGCTTGTCCTCCCCAACATCGCTTGACAACTGATGCTGGTGTGTTCACGTCTCAGTCACTTAGCGGTTCGGCAAAGACACCGATAGAATAAGTACTAGGCTTACAAAGAATAAGTCCTGGGGTGGATTTGCTCGACTAAAGGCGGTGCTCCGGCATGGCCGCAGTCAAATGACTGTAACAAAACAAAAGAACCACCCAATTCTTTGTCCCTCCTTTCTCCATGAGAAGTTTACTATTTCGAAAGCCCTTCCTCAACAATGACGCCCGTCTCATGAAACGAGCGTAGGTAAAAATTTACCTGTGACTTATTTCTATTTTCATTTTCTAATATAAACTTCGTCACACACATGCACAAACCATTGTTGTTGTTTTTTTGTTTTGTTTTTGACAACTATAGAGTGTCATTTAAGATAAATTTGGCTGCTATTTCAAGCAGGTGCAACGATCACGCACAGACTTCTCTCATTGGTTCGTCTTAGTACTGAGGGGCGATGGAGGGAGGTTGATCTTCACTAATTTCTCTGGAATCCTGATCTGTTGGCTTATTCTTCATTCGTTCTCCTATTTCTTTATAAATCAGACAAGCAATTCTTAGAAACATCGTGAGTGGAACAAGACAAATAATACACGACACCTGATACTGCTAAATGCAATTCAGTTATGGCTGCCCTTCCTATCTTCCAGTTGACAAGTCCATTAATGCAAACCATTAAGTGGTTGGCATGTGAAATAGTTAAAACTTCAGTTTCCCAGCATATGACCTGTATTTAAAATTGTATGAAGATAACATTAAACGATATAAGCTAAATATTTTCTGATAAACTACAGCAACGTCCACAGCCGCACCATAATAAACCAGGCACTGAGCAAAAAAAAATTTGTCAAATTTAGTTTTACACCAAACTCAATTTCGATAGTAAATAATTTTTTCCCGCGTTTTATTTATTTATTTTTTTAGTGCAATCGTCTTAGTTGACCTCATAAGCTGTCGGAATGGCATTTTTTCCCGTGGAAAACAGAGGGGAGAGGAACTTTGGAAATTCCTCGTCTCCCTGCATTTTTTCTTTTTTTTTTTTCGTTGGAATCATCTTGACCTCGTGTGTGGGAAAACGGAGGGGGTGGAGCAAAACCTGGGGCAGTCCTGCGTATCTTCTTGTCTACGGATTTGTGCTGCATTCGATCCTTTACAGGCGAACTAGGAAGGGTATAGATAATTATGCTGCCTCAATAAAAAGAAATTGATGCGGTAATTTTTTTTCTGTTTTCTGTAGCAGGGGTAAATAAATACCTGACCAGGTACTGGTGTCGAACACCCGGCCTTTTCATTCATTCTTTTAAATCTCGACAAAAAGTTCAGAGAGAGGAGTGTGTGTGTGTGTGTGTGTATTAATCTTACCTCCAAACATTTGATCATATATAAATATTACCATAGTTCTTAAACATATAAAGTATACAAAAAAACACAGAAGGTAAAAAAATATATATTCAAATAAAAATACAGATATTAGAACGGTCTATCAAGAAGGTATAAACAATTGACTAAAAATTCTAAAACGTGTCATGCGACTAAAAATCTAAATAAAATAAAGGTTGGACCGACCTAACATGGTTTTTATGAAAGAAACTTTTTTGTTTGAGGGGAGTAACAAAGAAAAGTTTTTAGTCAATTGGTATTTTATTTTATTTAGATTTTTAGTCAATTGTATATAGCTTCTTGATAGGCCGTTCTAATATCTGTATTTTTATTCACATATATATTTTTTACCTTTTGTGCTTTTTGTATACTTTTAAGAACCATGGTAATACTTATATATGATCAAATGTTTGGAGGTATGTTGCAATATATATGAAGTCGTTGACACGAATTTGATGTTTGTTCTATGATCAATGTTTATATATATATATATATATATATATATATATCACTCTTCCATCTTCCCCTCAGCTGGAGTCCTTTTTCCTTAACCCCCCCCCCTTTTTTCGTTACACACACGCGCACACATATACACACCTTGCCTATATATATACATCACTCTTACACACATTCAATCTACTCATTAATACCACCACGACACTGGACACACACACACACTACTACTCAACACACGCTGGCACGCTACATACGCCCCCACCCCTTCCCCTCCCTCCTTCCTTCCTTCCTTCTTTTTCTACTACTGACCTCCCTTCTCCCTTCCTTCTTTTTCTTGTCTGCTAGCTGACCACTAGTCTCGCCCTACCTCACACGCCTACACACAGACGCACACACTAACACACCATTATTTTTTTTTGTTTTTTCATCTCGCCTCACACACACACATACACACACGCACATGCACACACTCACACATACACACACATCTGTTGGGTTACCACCTTGTCTCCACTCTTTGCCTTTAAAAACCCACTTTGCTCTTGTTATCGTCAACATCCGCCTTCACCATGTGCAACTCGTAAACACCAGTCGTCTTTTTTCTCTTTCCCTGTTGCCCGCTCTGGGATCTTTCTTTCCTCTCTCTTCCTTCTTTATGTTTCCGACGAAGAGCTCCGCTCGAAACGTCATACCTCCCTGCTTCCATCTCCTGAGCGCCTATTAATAATAATACTGTAATTGTTCCTGTTGTTGTTGTTTTTTTGTTTCCCTTTTGGATTAAAATTATATATATATATATATTTGTTTTGCAAGATTTTTGAAGTGAAATCGTGTGTTGAAACAGATATTGCATTTAGGAATGGTCATTTTGTCAGTTTAGCCAATAAAAACACACACACTATATATTTGGTGTTACTTTGCTTCAGCGTTATTTATTTTGTACATTAATCTAAATCTTATTTCGGCCAAATATATAGTGCGTGTGTTGGATCTTTTCCTTTTGAACGGCAGACAATTTCTAGTTAACTAAACACTTTAAAACTTCGTATACTGGTAGAATGTGTTTATAAAACATCATTTTTTCTTGGCTTTATTGAGAAAATTCTATAGTTTGTAACATATTTCCACTTAAAAATCGAGCATTTCGGCAATTTTAACCAATCAAATACGTCCATTTGGAGTCAAAACATACCGTGCTGTATGAATATGTCCCTTGTTTAAGAAACAGATTGGGTTTATTTACATTTGCAAAGAAAAAAAGAGGTACCCTTCCCTTATAGAATTATTTTGTTTGTTAATTGTTTAAATTATTTTCCATTGCTTTAGTTTTTTTTTTACACGTGTAACAATTAAATTAATTTAACAATCAAGAAAAAAAATTTAGGGTTAGGGTTAGTTACAGAATGTTGTCTCAGTTTTAGACGCAGCAAATGATTTTAGTTGAATAGAGGTAATCGATTGGCTAAAATTGCCGAAATGCTCAGATTTTCAGACGAAATATCTTACAAACTATAGAATTTTTTCAATAAAACCAAGAGAAAATGATGTTTTATAAACACATTCTACCAGTATACGAAGTTTAAAACTTTTTAGTTACCTAGAAATTATGTTACAAACTGCCGTTCAAAAGGAAAAGATCCCGTGTGTTTTTATTGGCTAAACTGGCAAAATGACCATTCCTAAATACAACAATATATGTGTGTGTGTACGAGCAAAACGACCCCCCCCTCCAATGGACGGTGCTGAGTTGTCAAACATTTAAACCAAATTTTCTCAAAACAACTTGTCCGACTGCTCCATAGGCCTCCCCTTTAAGAAACACTAATTTATCCTAAATTTGAGACACCAGCAAAAGAAGAAATAAAGATAGACCTTTTTTCTATTCCAAAGAAAAACGATTTTATTCACACAAATATGCAACCGAAGAGTTTAAAGTACCAATAATGATAAGGCTGTTGACTGGGAGAACACAAACATGGTTGAAACAGTAAGCTTGGCTGGCAAGAAACGTGCCTTTAAGCAGTACAAAAACAACAGAAAATGGAAGGTGCAGTTATGTACAGGTTGACGGAAGACAAGCAGGAGAAAAACGATGCATGCAAATGGGTTAACTGGAGGTAAATCTAGATGGCAAAGCATGATGAATTTATGAGAACGTACCTGGGACAATAATAAGTTTATCCAATAAAACATGTAGGAAATCAACTTTAGGGCGATTTTTGATGAAAATATATAGTATATTTACCTTTTGTGCTTTTTGTATACTTTTAAGAACCATGGTAATATTTATATATGATCAAATGTTTGGAGGTATGTTGCAATATATATATTGAACTAATTAACTAACTTTAAGCTAACTTACTTTACGGGATGTTCAAGGGCATGGAAAAGCTAGTGGAGCGCAGCCTTGTAAACCTGATGTACTTGCGCTTACAAATGCACGTTCCCACGGCTTTGTGAATATATTGGCTTAGTGGTATAGAATGTTTGGAAACCATGAAGAAGGTACAAGTTTCGGGTGCTTGTCAGTAACACGTTTTGCTCCTCGTCTTCTAATACTAATTACCCAATTTTCTAGGCTCTTCTCACAGTTATCACATGTTAAAAAATTATACGGGTATTTTTAAACATTTTCATTCAATAAATAATGTTTTTACATTACGTATAGATTATCAGTTTTTCAAATTGTGAATTAAAACTTAAAAGAGAAAGTGACAGAAAAATGAAAATGGTATACTCCGCAGCGAATGCAATGAATATTTAAATTTACGAGAAATTGGAGTTTAAAAAATTCAATAACCGTAAGAAATGGAAATTATAGGGAATTTCTTAGAACATGAATTTATGAAAATATTTCCAGGCAGCCAACCCTTTAATAATTGCTTTCTTTTAGTACTTTTACTAATTGTTACATACCTAATCATAATTAATAAGCAGATGTCTCCATTATAATATATATGGTGCTTTTTACGTGCCACCGGCACGGGAGCCAGGCGAGGCTAGCAACAGCCATCCGATTGTGGCCGTTGCCAGCCTCGCCTGGCCCCCGTGCCGGTGGCACGTAAAAAGCGCCATCCGTCCATGGACGTTTGCAGCTCCATCTGGCACCTGTGCGGGTTGCACGTAAAAAGCACCCACTACACTCACAGAGTGGTTGGCATTAGGAAGGGCATCCAGCCATAGAAACACTGCCAGATCAGACTGGGCCTGATGCAGCCTTCTGGCTTCACAGACCCCAGTTGAACCGTCCAACCCATGCTAGCATGGAAAGCGGACGCTAAATGATGATGATGATGATGATATATATGTGTGTGTATATATATATGTGTGTGTACATATATATATATATATATATATATTATATATATATATATATATATATATATATATGTGTGTGCGTGTTTGTATATATATATATATATATATTCCAATTGCTGTTTTTACTGAGATCTCCCTTTTTAGTAGAAGAAATAGCTATAACTCTTTGACTGCTATTTCTAAATTCGGTATGTGGTAAGGCAATTCGTTGCTAAACCCTTTATTGCTTAGTATTACTTATATATATATATATATATACGTGTGTGTGTGTATATATGTATGTATATATATATATACACACACACACACACATACATACATATATATATATCTATATGTATATATATATATATATTTCCAAGAGAGTTAGAGGTTGTGAATCCAACCAACTTGTTGTGTGATGAAAGAAAAAGACAACAGAAAAAGAAGCAAAAGGGAGAAAGAAATGCAGAGACCTGTTGACTGAGGCGGGATGAGCGATCAATGTCAAGAAAAACATGTCCTTCCACACTCACCCTCTCTCATTGAACTGCCCCATGTGCTTTCTGCCTGTGCATGCCCCTGTGGCTCTTCCACTGGCTCCTGCATCCTTCACTTCCGTTTACCCCATCTGCAATCCTCTCCACCAACACCACATAGCACATCACAGCCCATAACACCACAAACACCACACGCCCCCACCCCGATCTACAGATCATTCAACCGACTTTCCCACTCACTTCTCACTCCCGAACTCACACCTGAACTGGTATCATAATCAGCCAGTTAAGGGAGAAGGGTACCGGTCCCTCTGTGGTCGCCATGCGACCCCGGGACTGGTACTGTTCTCGGTGTGTGGGAAGCTGGTGAGACGCTACCCGATTGCAGGATGGCTCCGGACAGCATGTAGCTTCATCAAGAGATGAGCCGAAGGAGCGAAGTGGAACGATAAAGTGGGGGAAACGACGACCGACATGATGCAGGAAGTCTTGGCCAGAGTAAGAGCAAAGGACCCGGTGAGGGGCAGTTGGTATGTTCCCAAATCGAAGAGCGGGATTGTATGGTGTGACGCCAGTAGCATCGCAATAAGGGTTGTCTTAGAAATGGGAGGTGTCATGGTGGAAGATGCAGCCTGGCTCAGGAAGACGGATGACTGCAATCATATCAATGTGGCGGAGTTGGATGCCGTGTTAAAGGGGGTGAACCTAACCTTGAAGTTGGGGCTGCGCACCATAGAAATCAAGACCAATTCAGCCACTGTACTTGGTTGGGTGACAGCAGTCATCACCAATGAGCAGGGGATGCAAACCAAAGGGGCCACAGAGATGTTGGTAAAGCTTCGACTGGGAATTCTGCATGAACTAACTGTTCGATCTGAAGCTGAGCGTGATCTTTGTGCCTTCCGAAAAGAACAGGGCAGACGTCCTGACCAGGGTAAAGCAAGCCTGGTTGCAGGTGCCAGAGGATGCGGAGCAGGCTGTGGCTGCAGTATGCCATCTGAGTGACTCAGAGTTGAGGAGATTGCATACCATGCATCACATGGGGATGGACAAGATGTTCCTAGCCAGGAAAGTCGACTCCGATGTAACAAGACGGAGCATGCAGAGTGGTTAGCAGCTGTGAGAGGTGCCAGTCCATTGACCCTGCTCCGGGCGTACATGAGGTGGGAAGTATTCCAGTAGACCACAACTGGAACCGGCTGGCAGTGGACATATTTTATATATGCAGTGGACCTGCCACCCATCAAAGAAGGAAGAAGCAACCTTCTTTGTTACCTATATAATTAAAGACATCCCAGCGTAAACCACAAGTTTCCCATTGTTATTATATCCATTTTCTTCTCTTATATAACCTAAACTCCGGTTTACCAACCGAATCACTTGCTACCGTACAACCCTACAAAAGACTGTACCTACCCAGCTAACAGCTAGGAGCGACTCTGGATTTAATTATCCCTTAGAGGTATTAAACCCCTCAAACTTGATATATATATATATATATACTCTTTTACTTGTTTCAGTCATGTGACTGTGGCCATGCTGGAGCACCGCCTTTAGTCAAGCAAATCAACCCCAGGACTTATTCTTTGTAAGTCTAGTACTTATTCTATCAGTCTCTTTTGCCAATAAATTGTCAATACCCACCTCAGAGTTTTGAAAATCATGTGACAACACATCAGCAAAGTATATTGCAAAGAGGGTGGGTGCATCAAGGTCTCCTTGCTTTACTCCATTTTCCATAGCAAAAGTTTCAGAGACCCTACCACTAAAGTTAACTCTAGTTTTCATATCTTGATGCAAAACTCTGATCATGGTTACAAATTTTTCTGGGCAACCTATTTTCCTTAGAATTAGCAACAGATCAGTATTGAATGCTTTGCTCAAATCAACAAAGCAATGGTATATAGCAAGATTCTGTTCAATGCGCTTTCTTTGTAATTGTCTGATAGTAAAGATGCAATCAGCTGTGCCCCTGGAGGAACGAAAACCAAACTGAGACTCAGACACTATATTTGGAACTATGAAGGTATTTAAATGTTCTGACAAAATGCAGTCAGGTACCTTTCCAACCACAGACAAAAGCGAAATCCCACGAAAATTACTACACAGATCCTTTGGCCCCGATTTAGACAAGAAGACTAAAATGGCATCAATCCAGTCTTGAGGCACTTCCTCAGTTCCCCAACAGTGATAAATTAACATATTTAAGAGTTCAAACATTTTGTCACCCCCATATTTCAAGACCTCTGCACAGATTCCATCAGACCCTGGAGACTTATTCTTATTCAGCTTATTCACAGCTAAATAAATGTCATTTAGGGTTGGTTCAAATGCCATCTAAAACTGGAAGGTGTTCAATTTTTTTCTATCTTCCTCATGTCAGCGGATGATGGTCAATTTAGAAGTGCAGAAAAATGTTCTACTCAGCACTTATGAATAGAAGCAGTGTCAGTTGGGAACAAATGACCATTTGCTATTCTCACTGGAGCTATTGAGGAAGATTTGGGGCCATATACCTCCTAAACATAAGAGTACAAACCCTTGGCATCATTTCTATCAGCTGCTTCTTGTGCCCCTTTTGCTCTATCATTCCACCATTCCTGTTTAATTTTCCTTAGAGCAGTCTGCACTTTTCTTTTCAGCTTTTTGTAAGCTTCATTTGAGTTAGGGTTCAAGGACTGAGAAAGAAGTGTATTGCCTAAGTTTTGTTTTTCTAAAAGTAGATCATGCATTTCTGCTGATCTTTCTGAGAACCAGGCACTGGACTTATGTGATTTAAATCCCACTGACAAACTTGCAGCCTGAAATACTTTTGTTTTGAAATCTTCCCATAGATTGTTTGGGTTAAGATTGATACTTTCTATAGCATTGTGGAATCTTTGTAAGTTGCTTGATAATTCAAAGTTTGGAACATTTAATTTTTTAGGCACCTTAGGACCAGACTTGAATTTTAGGCTTGATTGAAAAATCTATTTTTCCATGCACTAGATGATGGTCAGTCCAGCTCTCTGTCCCTCTCATGGCCCAAACGCTAGAAACGTCTTTCATATCACGTTTTCTGATCAGCATATAATCTATGAGATGCCAGTGCTTAGACCTTGGGTGCATCCAGGTGGTTTCATATTTATTTTTCTGCTTAAATAGAGTGTTGGTGACAACCAGATTATTCTCAGTACCAAACATCAAAAGTGCTATTCCATTTTTATTACATTTTCCAATTCGACCTAAAACAGGCCATGAAACATAGTCCTTTCCAACTGTTGCACTGAAATCTCCCAATATGACCAGCTTGTCAGAAATTGGTACTTTCCTCAATAATTGTGCTAGATCATCATAAAACTGTCCTAGTTTCCTCAGAATGGGACACTGTTGGTGCATAAATACTGTCAGTTTAATATGGCATGACGTGATCCATTCAGATGCACCACTTGGAAGCTCTGCAATGGAGGATACTAATGTATTCTTGAGAGCAAACCCAACACCAGATTCTCTACGCTGACCCTTAGGTAGGTCTCTACAAAAGATAGTATAACCACAAGTCGGTTCATTTACTCGAGCCTCACCTGAGACACGAGTTTCAGAGAGCGCAACTATGTTAAGGGAATATTTCTTGAGCTCCCATACATGCAGTACGCCAAGCCAGACCTGTTCCCCTGACATTCCCAAGCCTTTTTTGCCATTTACTGAATCTGTTTGAGACATTTTAGAGTAAGTTACAAGTGCATTTTTAGATTTCTGTCAACCAACCAATTGAATGATTTTACTAAGATTTGGAGTACAGGAAGTACCTGTGCAGATTAATAATTTTCAGTGGGTGTAGCTTGCACTACTGACTTTCTAATAATTCCTTCTGGAAATTATCTTGAGAATGTTGTAATCTTTTGTGCCCAATATTTCAATGAACTTGTTAAACTTTTTTATGATTTCAACATACTCCTGTGACCAAAGAATATATATATATATATGGATTGTAGTACTCTGTGTCAACCAATATTCTGTGCGTGTTTGAATATACAGATACAATACCAATAACCCAGTGAACTGTTTAATAATTCCTTCTGGAAACTACCTTAAGCATGTTCTTGAGAATGATTAATTATGTAGTAATCTTTTGTGCCCAATATTTTAAGGAACTTGCTAAACTTTTTTATGTCCTTAACATGTCCCTGTTACCAAAGACTGTATATATGTAATGTAGCAATTTGTAACAACCAATAATTAACGCAACCAAACTTCTACATGTTACTTTTGACAATCTTTTTCCAAAGAGTGAAACCAGTAAAGTAAATAAACATCTTTTAAAATTGCATTTTCAAACCTTCTTTCGTATATATATGTATATATATATATCCATACATACATACATACATATACATGTATGTATATATATATCCATCCATACATATACATGTATGTATGTATGTATATATATATATATACATGTATATGTGTATATATATATATACATGTATATGTTTATATATATACATGTATATACATGTATATGTATATATATATACATGTATATGTATGTATATGTATATATATATATATATATATGTTTATATATATACATGTATATACATGTATATGTATATATATATACATGTATATGTATACATGTATATACATGTATATGTATATATATATACATGTATATGTATATATATATATATATATATATATATACACATGTATATGTATGTATGTATATATATATACATGTATATGTATGTATATATATATATATACATATAATAAATATTAGGGAATATATCCAAATTTACAGGGAAAAAAAATCAGATTTAGGATTAAATCCAATTTTATAGTAAATATTATAAATATTATTTGAGACAAAAAGGAAGGGAATAAGGGAGGAGAGAGAGAGAGAGAAAGAGACAGATTAAGAGTCGTATCAATGCTAGAGAAAAAATATACTTATCATAAGGACAATTGTGGATACGTAGCCGCCGATTATAGTAAACAGTAAAAATAATTACAGACATGGACAAGAACATGAAACAACCAGAGACGACACAAGAAAAACCACAGGACGGGACATTCGAAGCCCTCAGTCATCAGTCAAGAACCAGATCATCTTAGCAATTTCGGCTGATTAATCTTGAGATTGCTCCGATATGGGCAGCCCGCCATGGAAATCTAAGCCAAGCGCATTGATCCCCTTGAAGAAAGCTTCGAATG
>NC_043011.1:7380341-7382699 GCF_006345805.1 Octopus sinensis | reverse complement strand
AGATAGATAGATATAGATGTGTGTGTGTGTGTGTGTGTGTGTGGTGTGTGTGTATAAAGGCAGCGAGCAGGCAGAAACGTTAGCACGCCGGACGGAATGCTTAGCGGTATTTCGTCTGCCGCTACATTCTGAGTTCAAATTCCGCCGAGGTCGACTTTGCCTTTCATCCTTTCGGGGTCGATTAAATTAAGTACCAGTTTCGCACTGGGGTCAATGTAATCGACTTAATACCTATGTCTGTCCTTGTTTGTCCTAGCTGTGTTTAGCCCCTTTTGGGTAATAAAGAAATAGGTATTTCGTCTGCCGCTACATTCTGAGTTCAAATTCCGCCGAAGTCGACTTTGCCTTTCATCCTTTCGGGGTCGATTAAATTAAGTACCAGTTTCGCACTGGGGTCGATGTAATCGACTAAATCCCTTTGTCTGTCCTTGTTTGTCCCCTCTATGTTTAGCCCCTTGTGGGTAATAAAGAAATATGTATGTATGTATGTATGAAGAAGGAGGCGGTTGCTTTTCTTCGTTTAACCGAACTCTTAGAGTTCGGTTAAACCAGGGGTCACCAAACTTTCTTCAAGACGAGCTAGATAGATAATACAATACAGAGAATGCGCAAAAAAATAATAAATAAAGATAGCAAACATATTTATTAACAGAAAAGTTATCAAAGAAGGTGACGTTAGCAATAAGACGGATATATCACACCCAGTGTGCACATATCCGAATTTCACAAACTAAACCGGATCAGGCCAGCAATTTGGGGGCAGCTGGGTTAAACGAACGAAAGCGCGGATAAGAAATATCCAAAATTCTGACTCTATCTTCATATACAATATTTGGGTACTAGTCGCGTAGACTGGATCCGGTGCGCGCAGACGCGCATCCGCGCTAGCCAGTCGTAGGTAGTCGATCCTACACCGACTTGCGTATGCAAATGAGCTGATTGGCGCAACACTGCAAAAACTAAGTTAATAGCGAGCCCCTACTGTGTATATTATTTTAAAGACAATTGCGTTGTTTTTTTTTTTCGTTACAAAACAATTAGAAGCATTGAAAAACATTTCTTTTTTTCAAAGTAGACCCCTACAGGCGACAATTCACTTGGGTTTCCTTTGAATAGCTACGGCAAACTGCAGCATGAACATAAAAAAAAAAGTTTTTAAAAATTGGCTTAACCCCTCCCCAACCAGGTAATTTTACTGTAGGCTTCAACAGGGAAATCGGTTCCTGGTGACAAGCCAACAACAAGGTGGGGGCAGAATTTAGTTGCCTCGTATGAAATGGTTCCCTGCGTTAACTTATGAGGCTCCTGTCAACGACCAAGTCTCTTCAATGTAAACTTATAGTAACCAAATTGCCCCCACGTAGAAATAAAACATTTCTATGAAGTAAAGGGTTACTTTACGTCTGGTTAAAAGTAAACTCCTTTGATCAGGTCTGCACGACCAGGGCAGTCTTGGGACTGGGAACTGTTCAGCTGAAGTTAAAGACGAGAGTTCAGTTGGATCTTTGGAGAAACTGAAAACAAAGAGCAAACACAGACCTTGTACAACTTCGGTCAAGAGATATCTTCCACCCAGCTGCTAGAAATAGCAGCCGAATTTTTTTTTTAAAGTCAAACTGAACAATGCAGTATTGGATTTACAACAAAGCGGGATGGCCACGACCAAAATGTCTAATAATTTAGGGTTGGTCAGGGGTTAAATTCCAGTTGAAAGAGAACGAGCATAGCTGAATGGTTAACGAAGTTTGCCGTAGCTATTCAAAGGAAACCCAAGTGAATTGTCGCCTGTAGTGGTCTACTTTGAAAAAAAGAAATGTTTTTCAATGCTTCTAATTGTTTTGTAATAAAAAAAAAACGCAATTGTCTTTAAAATAATATACACCGTATATCGTTGAAAAATATTTCCTAAGCTCCAGTAGGGGCTCGCTATTAACTTGGTGTTTGCAATGTTGCGCCAATCAGCTCATTTGCATACGCAAGTCGCTGTAGGATCGACTACCTACGACTGGCTAGCGCGGATGCGCGCACCGGGTCCAGTCTACGCGACTAGTACCATTAATATATATATATATATAAATGGATGAATGAATTATCCTTTGTTTACCGTTAACTTAGAAAATTCAATAAACAGTTACCAGGGTAGTAAAATTCACGCAAGTAACACGGATGAATCGACCTATTCAAATGTAGAAACTCCGGGTTAATGTGCAGTAATTTGTGTATTATAAGTAAATAAATGGAGTTGAACAAAGATGTTATTAAAATTCTTTTACTTTCGACATATGTTTCGAAGACAGCATTGGTTTTATTCTAAAGGAATAAACGGTGTAAAATGCAATACGATGAGGCAGTCATCGT
>NC_043011.1:7317841-7372841 GCF_006345805.1 Octopus sinensis | reverse complement strand
CCTACCCTGATGTAATTTCCAGGGATACAGGCATCCAGCAACAGGACCTCCGTAATGCCATGATGGACCGTGAAGTCTGGCGTAGCATGGTAAATTCCATTGTCTCGACCACGGTCAAACAATGATGATGATGATGTTACTGTCACCCACCATTTTCCACTTCTATCACTACCCACCAACTCCTCCTTCAACTAAACCCCTCTCTCTCCTAAATCTCTCCCTTTCTACCACTACACACCTACAACTTCCACTTAACCATCCTGGTTCTTCTAACATCATCCGCAGTGGCACAGCTAAAATGTGTGCTGCCCAAGGCAAGCTTTGAACCTGCAGCAGTTATTCCCGCCCCACCCCCTGCCACCACCACCACCACCACACATCAAAGCTTATACAGGCTTGACCCCAGAAAAGTATTGCTTACCAACCACATGGTTACGGGTTCAGTCCCACTGCATGGCACCTTGGGCAAGTGTCTTCTACTATAGCTTCAGGCCAACCAAAGCCTTGTGAGTGGATTTGGTAGACAGAAACTGAAAGAAGGTCGTTGTATGTATGTATATATATGTGTATGTGTGTGTGTATGTGTGTGTGTATGTATATGTTTGTGTGTCTCTGTTTGTCCCCCCAACATCACTTGACAACCGATGCTGGTGTGTTTACATCCCTGTAACTTAGTGGTTCAGCAAAAGAGATCGGTAGAATAAGTACTAGGGTCACAATGAATAAGTCCTGAGGTCGATTTGCTCGACTAAAGACGGTGCTCCAGCACTACTGATCCAGTAACATAGCCAGGTTCTAAATTTAGGTGGAGCAAGCACATGAGAAAAATGGCACTGTGGCACATACGGAAAAATTTTTAACTCTTTTCTCTTATGAAATCTTTCATTGGTTGTAATTCTTTTACTTGTTTCAAGTCATTTGACTGTGGCCATGCTGGAGCACCGCCTTTAGTCAAATAAATCAACCCCAGGACTTATTCTTTGCAAGCCTAGTACTTATTCTATTGATCACTTTTTGCCGAATTGCAAAGTTATGGGGACGTAACCACACCACCATTGGTTGTCAAGCGGTGATGGGAGGGGGGGACAAACACATGTACAAACATATGCACACACATACATACATATTTATATGTATATATTTATATGTATATATATATATGTATATATATATATACACACACACACGACGGGGTTCTTTCAGTTTCTGTCTACCAAATCCACTCACAAGGCTTTGGTCAGCCCGAGGCTATAGAAGACACTTGCCCAAGGTGCCACGCAGGGGTAATGAACCCAGAACCATGTGGTTGGTAAGCAAGCTACTTACCACACAGCCACTCTCTACAGTCATTAATTTCCTGTTTCACTAACGAAGTTATTATGAATGAAAGTGACAGCTATTGATATATGGAAGCACTCCGTCGGTTACAACGACAAGGGTTCCGGTTGATCCGATCAACGGAACAGCCTGCTCGTGAAATTAACATGTAAGTGGCTGAGCACTCCACAGACACGTGCACCCTTAACGTAGTTCTCGGGGATATTCAGCATGACACAGAGAGTGACAAGGCCGGCCCTTTGAAATACAGGTACAACAGAAACAGGAAGTAAGAGTGAGAGAAAGTTGTGGTGAAAGAGTACAGCAGGGATCACCACCATCCCCTGCCGGAGCCTCGTGGAGCTTTTAGGCGTTTTTGCTCAATAAACATTCACAACGCCCGGTCTGTTAATCGAAACCACGATCCTATGACCGCGAGTCCGCTGCCCTAAACACTGGGCCATTGCGCCTCCACAGCTATTGATATAGATGTGTTGTGAATAAGAGGAAACTCCACAGGATCACTCAGTGTCGAGAGGTTATGAGCGGGGGGTGGGGTGTTTCAGGTGTTATCAACCACATTACAGGAATTTGAGCAGACAGTTCCAAAACATGGAAGGTTGGAAAAATAAAGTAATGACACCAGAAAGTTCTTCCATGGCTGTGCAATTAACCCTTTTGTTACTGTATTTATTTTGAGATGCTCTGTGTTTCTTTCAATTACTTTAAATATAACAAAGAATTTAGTAAAATGACTTAGTTATCATTCAGCTAGTGTTAGGAACATAAATTGTGACTAAGGTTTGGTGAAAGATTTTAATTCAAAACTTATGAAAACAAGACATTTGTACTCACAGCCAGAGCCGGTTTCAGCCGGGTTGGTAACGAAAGGGTTAATAAAAAATAAAGGATTGCGCTAAACAGTTAACAAAAAATTGTTGAAAAGGCACCAATTTTGAGAAATGTACACAGAGGAAGTGGTCACTCTCTTTTGCTCCCTTATCAGCTACACTACTAGAAGATCACTCTCTCTCTTCTGTCCATCCCCTTACTCTTTTACTCTTGTTTCAGTCATTTGACTGCGGCCATGCTGGAGCACCGTCTTTAGTCAAGCAAATCGACCTCAGGACTTATTCATTGTAACCCTAGTACTTATTCTACTAATCTCTTTTGCTGAACCACTAAGTTACAGGGATGTAAACACACCAGCATCGGTTGTCAAGCGATGTTGGGGGGACAAACACAGACACACAAACATATACACACACACACACATATATATACATATATACAACGACCTTCTTTCAGTTTCTGTCTACCAAATCCACTCACAAGGCTTTGGTTGGCCTGAAGCTATAGTAGAAGACACTTGCCCAAGGTGCCATGCAGTGGGACTGAACCCAGACCCATGTAGTTGGTAAGCAAGCTACTTACCACACAGCCACTCCTATGCCTATGGGTCATTTAATGCTAAGCAAAAGAACACAGATCATCATAGAGTAATGAGGATTTCTTAGTCTTACAGGATACAAAGAAATCTCACTAGTGCCAGTGTCACAATAAAATGCATGCTGTACACTTGGTAGAGTGGTTGGCAAATCATCTGGGCTCTATGGAAGCTACACAGGACCCTTGAGAGGATTCTTTAGTCATGTTGAGGACATAAGAAGAAGCACCGATCACTGAATGTGGACAGTACCCATGAAAGAGGGAGACCCAGGAAGATGTGGGATGAAGTGGTAAGAACTGATCTCAGGATGTTGGGCCTCACAGAGGAAATGATGATGGACCAATATGTCTGGCAATATGAAGTTCTTGAGAAGACCCACCCACGTTAGTGAAACCGAGTTCTAGACATGTTGTGTGTCCCACCCACACCTAACAAGAACATTTCCCACACACCCTACCCCAACAAACCAATCTACATCTCTTCCTTTTCCTCACATTTCCTCCTTCATACACTATGCCTACTTCTTACTCCCCAATCCCTTCCTCATGGGCCCTGTTTCTCTGTATTACTGCTATTCGGTAGCCCCACCACTACTCTATGTATACCCAGGTTTTTGCCACTCACTTCCCCCACCCACTCTGCAATCTCTAATCACGCTTCTTTCACAATATCCTGCCACTCATCTTATGATCTTCAAACCCCAAGGGTATACCCAGGCACTTGCCACCATCTGTATCTCTCTCTGTCTTTACCCAACCATCCCATTTATTCCTTTGTGATAGCACACCTGTCTCTGTCCTCATTCCTGATCACTCTCTCTCTCTCTCTCTCATTGGCGAGGTAACCATGTACCTCCCCTACAGCAAGACACCTGTTTCTATCTCTCCGTCTTACCATAACCTTTCATCATCTGACACAAGATTACCTATTTCTTTACTACCCACAAGGGGCTAAACTTAGAGGGGACAAACAAGGACAGACAAATGGATTAAGTCGATTCCATCGACCCCAGTGCGTAACTGGTACTTGATTTAATCGACCCTGAAAGGATGAAAGGCAAAGGCAACCTCGACGAAATTTGAACTCACAATGTAATGGCAGACGAAATACCGCTAAGCATTTCGTCCGGCCTGCTAACATTTCTGCCAGTTTGCCACCTTACCTGACACAAGATTACCTCCTCCAATGTCCCCCTCCCTTCTCAAAAGAACTTTTTGCCTTGCAAGTTACTTGGTGACCCTGTCAGCGCAGGTGCCACTTAAAAAGGAAACCTAGTCCACACTGTAAAGTGGTTGGCATTTGGAAGGGCATCCAACTGTAAAAACTTTGTCAAAACTGACCTTACCTGTGCTTGTGCCACGTATAAGAACTAAGTCCACTCTGCTGAGTGGTTGGTGTCAAGAAGGGCACATACAGCTGTAAAAATCCAGCCAAAACAGTCACAGAAGTTTGGTACCGGGGTCTTTCCCGACTGGCTCCTCTTAAACCGTCCCACCCATGCCAGCATGGAAGGCGGAGGTTAAACAAAGACGATTTTGATAATGATGATGATGGTTACAATCTTTATAGTGTTGATCCCAGGATGAAACTGCATCAAATACATCCTGTGATATGGTTGGTGATAGGAAGGGCATCCAGTCATAAAGATCAAGGCTAAATATGAAGTGTACAAGATGTGGTTCTTTGATTCCCACCCAGGAGGGCGTTACTCTAAATAAAAACTGATTTGGGCTGTGATAACCTGTGCAACACTACACCAGCATGGGAGGAGGAGGTGGGGTGAGATGACCTGTTTGTGTACATATACACATACACTATACAGACAGATCAATAGACATATTTAATGTGTGTGTGTGTGTGCAGATAGACAAACAGACAGACAGATATGATGGATGGGTGGACGGTCGGACAGACAAACATGATGGATGGATGGATAGATAGACAGACAGACAGACAGACAGAGTCAGACAGACAAACAGAGAGTCAGACAGACAGACAGAGAGTCAGACAGACAGACACGTAGGTGGTAAGTAGATAAGTATGTATATATGTATGTATGTATTTATATATATATATATTATATATATATATTATATATATATATATATATGTGTATGTATTTATATATATGTGTGTATATATATGTACGTCTGTATACACGTATGTATGTATGAATGTATACACGCACATATAGACTTAATTATGTTTATTATCATGGTTGTGTTGTTAAGAAGGTCGCTTTGCAACGCAACCAAATGGTTTTGAAGATCAGTCGAAATGCGCGGCAATTTGGGGGAGTGTTTTCTAATATAGACCTGGGCCGGCCATTTCCTTGTGAGTGAATTTGGTAACCAAATTGTGTGGAAGCACGTCGAGTGTGCGCACGTGTTTGTGTCTCGAACCCTACTTGACAATTACTCTTTTACTCTTTTGACTGCGGTCATGCTGGAGCACCACCTTTAGTCGAGCAACTCGACCCTGGGACTTATTCTTTTTTGTAAGCCCAGTACTTATTCTATCGGTCTCTTTTGCCGAACCGCTAGGTAACGGGGACATAAACACACCAGCATTGGTTGTCAAGCAATGCTAGGGGGACAAACACAGACACACACATGCATATATATATATATATATATATACATATATACGACGGGCTTCTTTCAGTTTCTGTCTACCAAATCCACTCACAAGGCTTTGGCCGGCCCGAGGCTATAGTAGAAGACACTTGCCCAAGGTGCCACGCAGTGGGACTGAACCCGGAACCATGTGGTTGATAAACAAACTACTTACCACACAGCCACTACTGACAATTGTTTTTTTTTGTTTTTTTTTTTGTTTGTTTTCTGTTTACGTCTTCGAAACTTAAAGGTTCGGCAAAAACGAGCGTAGAATAAAGACCAGGCGGTACTACTTGAGAACAGGGGCCCCGGTGCGCGCACTCGCGTACTCGCGCATCCGCGCTAGCTAGTCATGACTAGTCGATCCTTACCGTTTTTGTGTGTTATTTACTTTGTTTAACAAAAATTTACTTTGTGTTTTTGTGTTTTATTTACTTTGCTAGGTAGTCGTTGTAGGATTGACTAGACACGACTAACTAACGCGGATGCGCGACTACGCGAGTGCGCGCACCGGGACCACTGTTTTCAAAGTAGTACCGACCAGGCTTTAAATTAAAAAAAAAAAACACAAAGTACTGCAATCGATTTGTTCGACCAAACTCTGCAAGGTGATGCTGTAGCATGGTCGCAGGTCTATGCTCAAGACATGTAAAAGATAAAAGATACAGAGATAGAGAGGGGGAGGGAAGAGAGAGAGAGGGAGGGAGGTCCTACATGCACTTGACTGAAATACTGATAAACTTATATAACAGATAGGTACCAAAGTATGTTTGTTCATAAATTTTAAAAAACACTATCAACACACTGACACTTTCGATTAAATGCCATGACTAATAACACGGGCCCACCGGCATTTAAAATGTGCAAACAGTCGTACACATAAGCATACAGAGATGCATTACATAGGTCGGTGCACATCTGTGCATATAGAGCAATGCATGAGACACTACGAGACGAAGGAGAGAGAGTTCCGACGCGATCGCTTAAACTGCAAGAAATAACAACCCCCTTCCCAAATCCCTTTAGGAAGGACACATTGATAACACAGGTTGAGATATATCAAAGGACAGAATTTAGATAGTTAGGACGCCTTACATTTATACGTGTTTTCATCCGGCCCTGACAATATGTATTGGCCGACCGAGTTTTAAAATATTCGTTGCCAGGATGTTTAAGGGGGCCCACCCGCAACTACAAAGCTATCGTTTAATTTTTTTTTTTTCCCCTCTTTTGTTAAAAGTATTCGTTTCAACAGTCTACAAACACTACCAGGCTGAAAAAATGCATTCTTCCAGGAGTGAATAAAAAAAATTCTCAAACATGAGGGGATGAACCCCTTAGATCAGTGTTTTTCAACCAGGGTTCCGCAAGAAGTTACAAAAATGCTAAAATCAACAGTAATTTTTAATTCTCCTGTGCAGATGTTTGTGCATAAGACTATTAAATTATTGCACAGGGGTTCCTCGAGCCAGTGGAATGTTTCCTTGGGGTTCCGCTTCAGCAAAAAGTTTGAAAAGCACTGCCTTAGATACTAACATGGGCCCCCGCCCCCATATATGGATTCTAATGGCGCAGGGACCCACTTGCCATCGGGCAAGCTAGCGACCTGGCCAGTCCACCACTGTATATATGGAGAAAGTAAGAGAGAGTCAAACTGAATGGTAGCAGGCTGAAAAACTTTGAGGTCACTAAAACCCCCACTTTGTAAAAGTTTAATATAAGTAGTCTTCAAAAATAGTGCAGTTCTTTAGTTAATGTTAAATTGTTTTTACAGACATACATTGACATAAAAATAGACATATATACAAATATATATTTAGCAGATGGTGCGTATATATATATATAATGGTGTACCAACTCACTAACTGTGGTGTGCCTACCATACCACAGTTGGCGGAGTATCACACTACGATGAAGACCAGAAAAGTAGGGAAAAACCCTTTATTTTACAGGAAATGCTCAATTATAACACTTTATACATCCGGCTTAGGGCATTCCGCCTACTCGATCGATCGATCGAGAGATAGACAGATAGATAGATAGATAGATAGATAGATAGATAGATAGATAGATAGATAGATAGATAGATAGATAGATAGACAGACAGACAGATAGATAGACAGATGGATAGATAGATAGATAGATAGATAGATAGATAGATAGATAGATAGATAGAAAGATAGATAGACAGATAGATAGACAGACAGACAGATGGATAGATAGATCTCGGTCAGGTGTTCTTCATATTACATAAGTAATTACGCTAAGATTGAGTGTGTTTATTAGAGGTTTATGGTATATTTGTATAGACATAAAACAGCCCACATTAGAAGATTCCTCCTTCCACATGTAAAAAAATGTAAATATTAGTTTATGAATCAGCAATGGAATGTGTAATTACTATGACTATTTACTATTATTACGATTAATTACACCGACAAAATTATTGTTTATTGTATATTCTAATTAACGATAAAAAGACCATATTTTCGTAGAAAAACATCGGACGAATCCTAAACGTCACTTAATTCTTGGCCCTCGTTTTGCACCGGAGGTTGTTATTTATGTTCACACACACACACATATATATATATATACACTTGCATATGTATATATAGCATTCTTTCGTGATTATCTTGTACATATACGTATGAATATATATATACATAGAAGTATATATTTCGCCGGGCGAAATGCTTTGCGGTATTTCGTCCGCCGCTTGCGTTCTTGCGTTCTGAGTTCAAATTCTGCCGAGGTCGACTTTACCTTTCATCCTTTCGGGGTCGATAAATTAAGTACCAGTTACGCACTGGGTTCGATATAATCGACTTAATTCGTTTGTCTGTCCTTGTTTGTCCTCTCTGTGTTTAGCCCCTTGTGGGTCGTAAAGAAATATATATACATAAAAGTAGTGGATGTTCCGTACAGGTTTTAACAACAGCAGGAAACCTGCAGCTGGTTAACGATACACTGTGTCCTTTATATAACAGAGAGTGCGTGGTTAACGAGCAGGAGATGTCCTCCTGGGGTCAAAAGGGTAGTAAACGGTGTCCTGTACGGAACAACCACGCCGAAGTGGTAACAACGATTATTGTTCAGTAGAATTACTACTAGCATCTCGTATAGAGATTTCAGAATTGACAATTTAGGATCCAGTTGCCCAAGCAACCGAATTACCTGCTCTTGAATTAACATGTAAGTGGCCGGGTATTCCACGGTCATGTATGCGTCCACTTAATCCACTCGGAACATAATTAGTGCGACAAAGACTGTACTAGTTGGAATTACAGGTAGGACCTACCACCCACCCGACAGGTTTCTACGCAGCTTTCATCTACCCTAGTTTCACCGACAGCGCTTTGAGCCGACACCCGGGTATTAAAGGAAATAAAATTACATTTGCCCAAGGTGCGGTGGAATCGGACAGGAGACCGACCTTGTGGCTGCAATGCTAACTTCTCGACTATTCGGCCGTACTGTATGTATATATATTATATATATATATATATATATATTACCTGCGCGCATTTACATGTACAGACGAAAGATATTACATATATTTGATTCACATGCACACATACTTAAATACACACACACACACACACACACATTCGTTCATTCACTCATGAAATATTCTTGTTGCTGGGTATTTATGGCAACCTTCTTTCTATTCGGTGAACTTCTTACCTTTGTGACATATCGTAATCCTAAGACGAGAGCCATTTATGACACTCGAATATTAACGGAACCGGTTTAAAGTACTTATAATTGTTGTTGTTGTTGGTGGTGGTGGTGGTAAGGTACTGATTGTTGTTGCCTCCTGTTGTTACAACTGCTGCGGTCTTATCTTACGAAATACTCCTTTAGTCGGTCACATCTTCTGTCATAGTAATGATGTTACTTAATTTTATTATCATTCTATGCCTCAATCACAACACCTAGATAGCGCCATCTCTTGGTCGTTTCAATAAGATACATCTTTGCAGCAGTATTGTTTGAAAAAAAAAACAAGACAGAAAAACTACGGAATATCAAAAGTGTAATTATAATTTCGTGTTTTCTGTAGAAGTAAAAATCTTGAAAATTTACTTCAATCATTCAACAATTACCCAGGCATATTTATTCTTTTCTTTATTGGAAGATTAAAAACATCGTTAGCACAATTCATAAGGAATGTCTGGCAGGAATTAGGGTAAGGTCACGTGCATAAATACATATATATGTATGAATAACGCACACACCCTTGCACAAGAGCCAACCGGAATCCCGTTTGCGCCGTGAACAGGGGATTAATCTTCTCTCTTCGCTTCTTTGCGTCACACGGGCTCAACTCTCCTCCCCTCTTCTCACTCCCTCTCACACCTACTTCCTCCCATCCACGTCTCCTCTCTTGCTGCGACTCCTACATCTTCTCTTCACTCCTACTCTCCTCTCTGCTCTTCACTCCTACCCACCTTCTCTCTTCCCCCTTCATCGTCACCCCTCCTTCCTAACCCACCCCACCCCTACACAATCCAACCCCATCTTCCCTATCCAACCCACCCCACCCATTACACCCACTCCCATATAGCCCACCTCTACCCCCACTCTCAGCCTACCCACATACGCCACCCTCAGCCTAACCCACACCCCACCCTTGCTTACCCCACTCTCGCCTCCCCCACCTCCCAACACCATCACACTACACCACACACCACTACACCATACACCACCATACCATACCACACAACACATCACATCACACCACCACTCACACATTAGCACTGACCCCTTCGCAACCCCACATCCACACACGCACACGTCAAGGTCACCAGCTCTCTTCCTCACACACACATACATACATACTCTCATACACATGCACACGTACCTTCGTTTTGGGATCACCACTACTTTATTATCTCCTCTTCTTCCTAGCTCTCCTGTGTGACCCCTCTGTCCGGCATTCGCCATGATAGGTTGCAAGCCACTACACACATTTTTTCTCTCCTTGTTTCTTTCTGTGTTCCTTTCTGTGGAAGAGCATAGGCTCGAAATGTTAAAGACTTTTCCAATTCCCGAGCATTAAACTAATACATCTGTTTGTTGTTTACACCACCTGTCTTTGTCTTTTGTTTTTTTGTGAATTCTTCCCCTATACTTATACATATTCGATTAGAGGTTGTGTTAACCTCATGAAGGGATACTTTCAGATATGTTATGTGAGTAAAATTACATAGTTTATTAATAGCGAAACAATTGTCCTGAACTAATCTGCATTTTTGTTATGTTTATTTGCCCTGTTCGTTTACGCTATTAGTCGTGCTAACTTTCATCGGAAACAATTCGTCGTGGCTGAAACCTACCGGATCAATTTTTAGTGCTAGAGTCGACCACATGGTGGTTACTCTCTTATATTTACATATATATATATATATATATATATATATATATCATCATCATCATCATCGTGTAGCATCCGCTTTCCATGCTAGCATGTGTTGGACGGTTCAACTGGGGTCTGGGAAGCCAGAAGGCTGAACCAGGCCCAGTCTGATCTGGCAATGTTTCTACAGCTACATGCCCTTCCTAATGCCAACCACTCCGTGAGTGTAGTGGGTGCTTTTTACGTGCCACCGGCACAGGTGCCAGATGAGGCTGGCAAACGGCCACGATTGGATGGTGCTTTTTACGTGCCACCGGGGCCAGTCGGGGCAGTGCTGGCAACAGCCTCGTTCAGATGGTTCTCTTACATGTCACCGGCACTGGTATGACAGCTACAATTTCCATTCATGTTGATCGATTTCGATTTTAATTTTGATTCTGATTTCTCACTTGCCGCAACAGGTCTTCACAAGTAGAGTTTTGTGTCCCAAGAAGGAAAGGTATGCATAAGTGGACTGGCTACATCCTAGGTAGAGGCCACGGGTTATGGTCTCACTTGTCCTGCCGGGTCTTCTCACGCACAACATACTTCCATAGGTCTCGGTCTCAAGTCATTTCCTCGGTGAGCCCTAAAGTTCAAAGGTTGTGCCTCACCACCTTGTCCCAGGTTTTCCTGGATCTACCTCTTCCACAGGTTCCCTCAACCGCTAGGGTGTGGCACTTTTTCACACAACTTTCTTCATCCATTCTTGCCACATGACCATACCAGCACAAACGTCTCTCTTGCACACCACAACTGATGCTTCTTAGGTCCAACTTTTCTCTCAAGGTACTTACACTCTGTCGAGTATGAACACTGACATTACACATCCATCGGAGCATACTGGCTTCATTTTTTGCAAGCTTATGCATATCCTCAGCAGTTACGGCCCATGTTTCACTGCCATGTAGCCTGGCTGTTCGTACACATGCATCATACAGTCTGCCTTTTACTCTGAGTGAGAGGCCTTTTGTCACCAGCAGAGGTAAGAGCTCTCTGAACTTTGCCCAGGCTATTCTTACTCTAGCAGTTACACTTTCAGCACACCCACCCCTGCTACTGACTTGGTCACCTAGGTAACAGAAGCTATCAACTATTTCTAGTTTTTCTCCATGGAATGTGGCGGCAGTTGGTCTCTGCACATTTTCAGTGTTTATTGCTCCTGAGCATCTGCCACATACAAAAACTATTTTCCTAGTTAGCCTTACTTTAACATTGCTGCACCTCTTATGTGTCCATAGCTTACACTTGGTGCATCTTATAGAGTTTCTACCTACGCCTTTTCTACAGATCGAGCAGGGCCATCTACCTGAAGGTGCTTGTGATTTGTCAACCTTCCTACTTATTAGGACTTTGGTTTTAGCTAGGTTGACTCTAAGGCGCTTCGATTCTAATCCTTGCTTCCACACCTGAAACTTCTCCTTCAGTTCTGATAGTGACTCAGCAATTAGAGCAAGGTCATCAGCATAGAGGAGCTCCCAGGGGCATCCTGTCTTGAATTCCTCCGTTATTGCCTGAAGGACTATGATAAATAGGAGGGAGCTGAGGACTGAACCTTGGTGGAACCCTACCTCTACCCGGAATTCTTCACTGTACTCGTTGCCAATCCTCACCTTACTAACAGCATCCCTGTACATGGCTCGTACAGCTCTAACTATCCCTAGTTTCCTCATTGACCACCAGATAAGGGATCGGGGGACCATGTCGAAGGCTTTCCCCATGTCAACAAAAGCCAGGTACAGGGGCTTATCTTTGGCTAGGTATTTCTCCTGCAGCTGCCTTACCAGGAATATAGCATCAGTGGTACTTTTCCCTGGCACGAAACCAAACTGCATCTCATCTGAACTAACTCTCTCTCTCTAATTAGTTGGTCTATGATCCTCTCCATAACCTTCATTACCTGATCCAACAGCTTGATACCCCTGTAGTTATTTGTATCTAGGGCGTCACCTTTACCTTTGTAGCAGTTGACTATTATGCTGCTACACCAGTCATTGGGAATGACTCCTTCATGTATCACCTGGTTAACTATACAGGTGACTAGGCTATAGCCGACGCTGCCAGATATTTTGAGCATCTCTGCAGTAATTCCTGATGGGCCTGGGGCTTTCCCTGTCTTCATGCTTCTAATTGCCTTAACTACCAAGGAACTGTCAACTCGGATAGCTGGTCCCTCTGTTGGGTCGACATTCGGCAGACTCTTTATCCCATTCATTTTCTTTATTCAGCAACCTTTCATAGTGGCGTCTCCAAACCCCTCTCTTTGCATCCTTATTTAGCGCAAGTGAACCACCATCCATGCGAACACATTTCTCTCCTACAACATCACGATTCTCTCTCACACATTGTCTTGCAACACGAAGTACCTCAAGTCTTTTGTCCTCACGGCGCAGAACATTGGCAAATTTTTTCTTATCTGCTTCCCTTCTGGCTAAATACACCTGCCTTCTAGCTTCCCTTCTGGCAGTCTGATGCACTTCCCTGCTACCACCGTTCTTCCAGTCCTTCCAAGCCTGTTTCTTTTGTCTAATAGCCCTGTCAACAACATTGTTCCACCACCACGTTATTTTGGATCTAGAGGGGACTTTGCACCAACCACAGATCTGGTCAGTAGCTCTCAGCATGTTGTCCCTTAGAAACCTCCAGTTGCCTTCTACCCCATGTGAAGCTATCCCCCTTCTATTTCGTCAAAGGCTTCAAGTAATATGTCTCTAAATCTCTGTCCATTCGCAGGATCTTTAAGCTTCCAGACCCTTCTTCTCCATGTTGGTCGTCCTCTTAGTCCTGATCCTAAAGTCACTAACTACCAGTCTATGTTGTGGGGTACTTTCTTCGCCTGGGAAGGTTTTGGCATTTATAAGCAGCCATCTTTCCCTTTTTCTGGCAAGGATGCAGTCGATTTGGCTAGTATGTCGGCCCGATCGGTAGGTGACTAGGTGGCTGGTAGGTTTCCTGAAGTTAGTGTTGCAGACCATAAGATCATTTGCATCGCAGAACTCCAGCAGCCTGGTTCCCTCCTCGTTACGGGAACCATAACCATAGCCTCCATGTATGCCATGGAAGCACCCAGCATGTCGTCCAACATGCCCATAGAAGTCACCAGCCACAAAGAGAAGGTCCCTGTCATTCGTCAATGAGGTAGTCTGCAGTAGGGTGTCATAGAATCGGTCTTTCTGTCCATCGGGTATCCCTGGCTGTGGGGCATAGGCCGATATAATGGCTGCTATATATATATATGTATATATATATATACACACAGGACAGGTTCAGTCTCATTTCACAATACCTTGGGTCAACATCTTCTGCTATAGCCTTGAGCCAACAAAAGTGGATTTGGTAGATGGAAACTGAAAGAAGTCCATTGTGTGTGAGTGTGTGTGTGTGTGTGTGTGTGTGTGTGTGCATGCATTTGTATTTCCCTGCCTTTGATATGACATGATAGTCGTAAATGAGCATCACTGCCACACAAGCAATGTCATTCCTTTCCGATATTCTGCAAGAGCATGTCCGGTCATGGGGAAATATATAATCTTACTTGGAAACAGGTGAGGCTTGGTGACTGGAAGAGCATCCAGCCACAGAAAACCCGAATCAACAAATTCTGTCCAACAAATTCTTTGCAAGCATTGCAAAGTGGGCATTAAACAATGATGATGATGACGACGATATATCTGTGGCATTTAGGTACCCTTTAACATTCAGCATTGTCTGAGAAGCATTCCCTAGATGCTGTCCTGCAGCAAAATGGCATCTAAACAAAATACATAGACTATGTAGAATTGGTTTGAATTCTACTATATGGCTCAGAAACCTGGACGTTATCAAAGAAGCTTGAGAGTCGGTTGGATGGAACCTACACCCGCCTCCTTATGAGAGCCCAAAATCTCTCGTGGAAGCGTCATCCAACCAAAATGCAAATATATGGGAAACTACCACCTGTGTCATCTCTTGTGGAAGGTAGGAGAGTCCAGTTTGCTGGACATTGTTGTAGAGCTGGAAACAAGGTAATTTCTACTCTTCTCCTCTGGAAGCCATCTACTCGCAATACCAGAGGGCGCACACTCTCCTACCCTGATGTAATCTCCAGGGATACAGGCATCCAGCAACAGGACCTCCGTAATGCCATGATGGACCGTGAAGTCTGGCGTAGCATGGTAAATTCCATTGTCTCGACCACGGTCGAACAACGATGATGATAGACTATGTGTATGCAATCAATAATAATTTCCTTTCACATGTGCTATGCCTCAGCACATCACCAAATAGACTTCACTCTATTTACATATAAATCATAGAAAAGTGATTCATAATTCATTTCATTATGAGATGATTCAAATTATTCAAATACATGGTGTCATTAAACCACAATAATTGAGCAATATTGATATCTACCATTCTCAGGGATTCCAAAGTAAGTTGTCTTACCTGGTCTGTGACAATCAGAGGTTTTTAACATTTTTATATTATATTTTTTATTTTATTTTATTTTAGTCATCACGGTGGTAGCTTCCATTAGACATGTTTTATCTTTGTGTCAGTTCTAAACTGTTCCTCTGTTTAAACTAAAGTTTTGGGAGTACGGTGCAATTGGCGACTGATGAATGTATGCATGTACAGGAAACTACTAGGTGCGTGATAAGTACATGTTAGCGCTTTCTTCTGTTATCAAATTTATCAAAAAAGTGGTTTACGGTCAGTTTGCTCCACCTTTTTATATAAAATTGATGTTTTAGAGAGAGTGGGGGAGACAGCAGGCGGGAGTAACAAATTAGAAAGGAAGTTGCACCTTTCTTTTAATTTGTACTTCTCCTTCTCTCTCTCCCTCTCTCTTTCTCTCTCTCTAAAACATCATCAGTTTCAATGTATATATATATATATATATATAAAATATTATTAGAGACAAAACCACTATTTTGCAAAACAAACAAGGAAAGACTAAATCAATACATAAAATTTTAATAAATAGTCAAAAAAAACGCCACTACAATCGTTTCTTGTCTTGATCGACAATCTTCAGGTGGACTTCCAATAAGTCAGTTTCATTTGAAACTGACTTATTGGAAGTCCACCTGAAGATTGTCGATCAAGACAAGAAACGATTGTAGTGGCGGTTTTTTTTGACTATTTATTAAAATTTTATGTATTGATTTAGTCTTTCCTTGTTGTTTTGCAAAATAGTGGTTTTGTCTCTAATAATATTTTATAATATTTTACTATAAAATTGGATTTAATCCTAAATCTGATTTTTTTCCCTGTAATTTGGATTTATTCCCTAATATTTATTATATATATATATATATATATATATACACACACACACATACATACACACATATATATATTTGTATATCTATGTGAGTGTGCCTTTGTGTCAGTGTTTGTCCTCCCCCACACCGCTTGATAACTGGCGTTGGTGTGTTTACACACCCATAACTTAGTGGTTCAGCAAAAGACACTGATGGAATAAGTACTAAGCTTAAAAAAGAAATCCTGGGGGCAATTTGTTTGACTAAAACCCTTTAAGTTGGTGCTCCAGTATATATATATCGTAAACTCTCCCTATATATATATTTATAAACACATATATATATATAAATATATATAAACACACACACATATATATATATAAGTATATATATATATATATATATATATGATGGGCTTCTTTCAGTTTCCATCAGCCAAATCTACTCACAGGGCTTTGGTCATCCTGAGGCTAGAGAAGAAAACACTTGCCCAAGGTGCCAAGCAGTGAAACTGAACCCAGAACCCTGTAGATGGGAAGCAACCTCCTACCACACAGCCACGCCTGCACCCAATACCCTTTATCTATTATACTATTTTCTTTACTAATTCCATCAGTTGGAGATTGACAAAAATAATAAATAATTGTTGATCAGGAAATGGAATTCTTCTCATTTTGGAGAATTCCAACGGCATTTACAACCTGATTATTTACGTCACATCTATTTTGGTATGGTTAGAAATTTTGTTACGTTTCTAGGTATAAAGAATGACAAGAATCTAGGAGGGTAATAATTGTAGTGGTGGTGTTGGCAGTGGCCATTGTGGTGGCGGCGGCGGTGGTGGTGATAAAAATAGTAATGGCTGTGATTATAATAGTGATTACATGCACACATACATGTACAAATAGTATAAAAGAGAAGCTTATTTCTGCATGTCCGTCTATCACAGCATCTATTAGATGGTGGAAAGAAGGGGAGGAATCGAAAGTGGAGATAGTTGTGTACAGTATTCATATCGTATGTATCGCGTAACTGACACTGCTTCCAATTGAGAAGTTGTACCACGAATCTACTACTGCTGACTGGCTTCAACTTTATAGTGGCTGGATCATACCACTTTGCCATGTGGGAAGGGGTATACCATTTCACTAAAACAGAGATAACCCTGTCACAACATATATTAAGAAGAAGGGGAGGAGAAAAGTTGTCGAGAGAAAATACAGTAAGAGAGAGAGAGAGAGTAGGATGGAGAAGGAAATTGTGTGAAAGATAGATAGATAGATAGATAGATAGATAGATAGTTAGATAGACAGACAGATAGATAAACAGAGAGACAAACAGACAAGCAGATAGATAGACAGATAGAGAGACAGACAGACAGGCAGGATAGCAGGCAGACAGGCAGGATAGCAGACAGACAGACAGGCAGGCAAGCAGGTAGGTAGGTATATAGATAGGTAGGTAGTGTTGTCACCATAGTAACTAACAAGTTTTGATTAAAACCAGTGAAACCTTTTCGGTGGAAATTGTGCCACCAACGGAGGAAACTGGCCCCTCCCAGTACAATAAATCAGGAATTTATGATCTTTCTTAAGGGAGGGGCCATAGAGAACTTTGTGAGGAATCTGGAAGGTCGGGAAGAGGAGATCCTGAAAGCCTGGATTGGCTTCTGCAAGTGGCTGTGGAGGTCATGGAGGAAAATTATTTTTACAGGGTGATGGATTCCTTTACCAAGAATGAATATAATTGCATCTTATGGGACCCCTGCAGGTGGCAAGAGACTTAATCGGGGAGGTAGAGTAAGAGGTCTTAGTGCCTCGATTCAAACTTGGAGATTTTGGTAAAAGGATTAGCGCCTCAATTTGAATATATTTGCTGAACTTTTTTGGATTGGTAAGAGGCTCAGTGCCTCAATTAGTAATTGTTGTAAGAGGTTTAACCCCTCATTTGTGTTTTTAAAAAGAACAATATTATTGGGAAGTAACATTCGGTGGGCATTGGCTGTTCCCCCACCAACCATCCCATTTTTCATTTCATCATCATCATTGTGTCTGTGTCCAGCCAGCAAGCTTCCATCTGTATTATGCCTTTATGGCAAAGGTAATGAAATAAAGAAGCTTGCTTACCAACCACATGGTTCTGGGTTCAGTCCCATGGCGTGGTGGCACCGTGGGCAAGTGTCTTCTACTATAGCCTCAGGCCAATCAAAGCTTTGTGAGTAGATTTTGTAGATGGAAACTGAAAGAAGCCTGTCATATGTGTGTGTGTGTGCGCGCGCGTGTGTGTGTGTGTGTGTTTGTATGTCTATGTTTGTCCCCCTCCACCACCACCACCACCATCGCTTGACAACCAAGGTTGGTGCATTTACATCCCCATAACTTAGCAGTTTGGCAAAAGACACCGATAGAATAAGTACTCGGCTTACAAAGAATAAGTCCTGGGGTTGATTTGTTCGACTAAAGGTGGTGCTCCAGCATGGCCACAGCCAAATGGCTGAGTTTTAGAAGATCAAACACCTTAATTAGAACCCTGACTGTGCAGAATCTTGCCCTTCATGAAGCCATAGTCACATTGTATGCTCCATGAAATAGAAGCTAAGGTTTAAATGGCATTTGAGTTATGTAATGCTTCAGTCAGTCGCTGAGGTGAGACCGTTTCTAGTTTGAATTATTGATGCCAAGTATCAAATCTCTTCTAGTTTTTCGTTGTTGTACCGGGGTGGGTGGGGTCATTGACAGTATCAAATGTGGAATGTTTTTAACCTGATAAAAAGTGGACAATACCTGGTGGTTTGTGGCTTATCATTCAAAGTCTCTTGTTGCACCTGGAATAAAGTAACCTAATAGTTTTGGTATCAAATGAAGGGTATGCGGGGTGGGGTGGAGGGAGGGTGGTATGTGACTTGTCTTGATTTGAATGTTTGCTTGACTTGGCTAGTTATGAACCACCAATGCTAAACTGACAAGATAAGATAGTTTTGAGATAATATAAATAACAACAGACTCTCTCTCTCTCTCTTGCTAAATGCTCCTCTCTTTATTTCTCAACACATCTCCCTCTCTCACTTGTATTCTCTCTCTCTCTCTCTCCCCACTACTCCCATTTGTGATCTCTCTTTCTTTCCTTACTATATCTCCCATTTCATCTTTCTCTAACAGTGCTCTCTCTCTCTCTCTTTCTCTTTCTCTAACAATTCTCTCTCTCTCTCTCTCTCTCACTCCAAATTACATTTCCTACTCCACCTTTCTTTCATCTGGCTCCTTCTCTCTCTCTCTCTCTCTCTCTCTCTCTCTCCATCTCCCTCTCTTTCTCCTCTAATTCCCTCACCCCATCTCTCTCCCAGTACCCCTCCTTATCCATCTCTCTGTCTCTCCCCCACATCTTCCCTCTCACACAAACCTTTTTCGCTTGTCCCTTCTTCTACCTATCTAATACACAATTCATTCTGGGTACCTGTCATTGGTTACAAAACCACCTTATTACATGTTTAACTATGCAAGTTCTGTTATGGTGTACTCAATATAAGATATGGGTGCACAGATGTAGAATATACCCATAAACAGGCTCTTACAGAGAAAAGAGCCTGTATGTGGCAGGTGACCGGAGTATTTCACAGTCAGAACACCAGTGACGAAAGGGTCTCTTTGACCCTTTTGGCCTGGCTAGTACATATTAGAACCAGTCCAAACTTTTACAACCTGTGTGATAGAGTATAGTACCACTCTGGTTTTTCTGGTAAGCATGTAGCACCAGATGTATGATCGGAGTATACGACACTGTAATCTTTTCTATTCTAGGCACAAGGCCTGAAATTTTGGGAGGGGGGGCAGTTCCAGTCGATTAGATTGACCCCCAGTGCACAATTCGTACTTAATTTATCGACCTGTAAGGACGAAAGGCAAAGTCGACCTTGGAGGAATTTGAACTCAGAGCATACAGACGAACTAAATGCCACTAAGCATTTTACCAGCTCACCACCTTAGTATATGACACTATAATGACAGCTCAAAAGGCTCTCATGCATACAGACCCCACTATTCTCACCCCCACCCCACCCCACCCCGCCATTACCGACTTGAGAAAAAATCCCTGAGAAGAAATTCCGGGTTGAAAGGGTTAACCAGCAACCCTATAGAAGTACTTGATTACATTTTTTAATGAAGACACCCTCATTAACAGTGGAAGTGGACACTCAGAAACTATGGAAGCAACAATTAGAATAGTCTTTAATTCTTTAGCAAGTGTCAGTCATTAGACTGTGGCCCTGCTGGGGCACCATTGCCTTGAAGAGTCCTAGTTGAAGGAATCAACCCCTGGACTTATTATTTGTTAAGCCAGGTTCTTATTTTATTGGTCTCTTTTGCTGAACTGGTTAGTTACGGGGACATACACACACACAAATACAAACACACACACACAAATAAAATACATACACACACAAATACATACACACCCATAAACACATACACGCACAAACACACATGCAATTACACAAACACACACACACACACACATATATTTAAGAACATCCAAAGAAAAGGAAGGACATACAAAGAAATTTTATATATTTAAAACATAATGGAAACGTGGCCAATGCCAGCGCCACCTTGACTGGCTTCCATGCTGGTGGCATGTGAAAAAGCACCAACTGATTGTGGTCGCTGCCAGTCTCCCCTGGCACCTGTGCTGGTGACACGTAAAAAGCACCCACTACACTCACGGAGTGGTTGGTGTTAGGAAGGGCATCCAGCTGTAGAAACACTGCCAGATCAGACTGGAGCCTGGTGCAGCCTCCTGGCTTCCCAGACCCCGGTCGAACCGTCCAACCCATGCTAGCATGGAAAGCGGATGTTAAACGATGATGATGATGATGATGATGAATGGAAACATTAAAAAAGAAGAATGCAGTCTGCCGTTAAAGTTAAAAGTACATTAATAAAATTAATAGTAACAAGAGCACTCAGAGAGTGCAACCCTCTGGCAAGGCAACACCAATATCCTCTCAATGGTTAGTCAGATGTGATTTTTAAAATGAGAATATCTGAAATAAACTCGACAGTTCTCATAAATGAGAATACTAAAAATGAACCTGACTGCCCTCAAAAATTAAGGAAAAATAACCCAGAGTCCTTGTCCAGTATCGAATTGATCCTAAAATCTAATCAGTTCATGTTAGTCATGAGGCCAAACATCCCTGAAAGTTTCATCCAAATCCATCCAGCAGTTCTTGAGATATCTTGTGCATGGACAAGCAAACAATCAAATGTGACTGAAAACAATACCACCACCTTTGCTAAAGCAGAAGTAATAATAATAATGATAATGCAGACATATCCATGCAAAAATAGGAATAATGGTGATGTTGGTTTCTTACATATCACCATTATTCATATTTTTGCATGGCTATATCTACATTATTATTATTATTAATAATAATAGTTGTGTGGTAAGTAGCTTGCTAACCAACCACATGGTTCCGGGTTCAGTCCCACTGCGTGGCACTTTGGGCAAGTGTCTTCAACTATAGCCTCAGGCCGGCCAAAGCCTTGTGAGTGGATTTGGTAGACGGAAACTGAAAGAAGCCTGTCGTATATATATATGTGTGTGTGGTGTGTGTGTGTGTGTGTGTGTGTATATGTGTGTGTGTCTGTGTTTGTCCCCCCCAACATTGCTTGACAACCGATGATGGTGTGTTTACGTCCCTGTCACTTAGCAGTTCAGCAAAAGAGACTGATAGAATAAGTACTAGGCTTACAAAGAATAAGTCCTGGGGTCGATTTGCTCGACTAAAGGTGGTGCTCCAGCATGGCCACAGTCAAATGACTGAAACAAGAGTAAAAGAGTAATGCTAATTTATGACTATAATTATTTTTGTTATAAATGTATCTATTTTTTATTAACTTTAATGGTTTCATTATGTTTTAAATATGCAAAATTTCTTTGTACGTCCTTCATCATCATCATCATCGTTTAACGTCCGTTTTCCGCGCCAGCACGGGTTGGACGGTTCGACCGGGGACTGGGAATCCAGGGGCTGCACCAGGCTCCAGTCTGATCTGGCAGAGTTTCTACAGCTGGATGCCCTTCCTAACGCCAACCACTCTCTGAAGATATTCTCGCCTGTAGTAATTAATTAAATTGATTTAGTTAAATGTGTGTTAAATGTTGCTAAATGTGTGTGTGTGTGTGTGTGTGGTGTGTGTGTGTGAGTGGCTGGATGGAGAGTGTGTAGAGAATAATTACAGGAACAGCAAACAAACTGATGTTTTAGTAGTAACAACAGAAGACTTCAGGAAAATAAAGTCCAACAAACAAGGAAAACAAAGAAATTTATTTGTATGTCAATGAGGAAATAGAATAAGTGCTTTCTAAAGATAGAACAATAGAAAAGACAATGTTTTCTCTACTATTTACATATACGTGCATATATAAACACACACACACACATACGCACATGTATATATAAGTGGCAGGAGTGGCTGTGTGGTAAGTAGCTTGCTAACCAACCACATGGTTCCGGGTTCAGTCCCACTGCGTGGCATCTTGGGCAAGTGTCTTCTGCTATAGCCCCGGGCCGACCAATGCCTTGTGAGTGGATTTGGTAGACGGAAACTGAAAGAAGCCTGTCGTATATATGTATACATATATAAGTGTGTGTGTATACGTTTGTGTGTCTGTGTTTGTGTTTGTCCCCCTAGCATTGCTTGACAACCGATGCTGGTGTGTTTACGTCCCCGTCACTTAGCGGTTCGGCAAAAGAGACCGATAGAATAAGTACTAGGCTTACAAAGAATAAGTCCCGGGGTCGATTTGCTCGACTAGAGGCGGTGCTCCAACATGGCCGCAGTCAACTGACTGAAACAAGTAAAAGAGTAAAAGAGTAGGCATTGATGTATGTGGGTTAGATTACATGTACAATTTCACATTAAACTAAAGTAGGGTATGTGTGAGTATATATATACATCATCATCATCATCATCATCATCATCATCGTTTAACGTCCGTTTTCCATGCTTGTATGGGTTGGATGGTTCGACCGGGGTCTGGGAAGCCAGGAGGCTACACCAGGCTCGAGTCTGATCTGGCAGTGTTTCTACAGCTGGATGCCATTCCTAACACCAACCACTCTGTGAGTGTAGTGGGTACTTTTTATGTGCCACCGGCACAGAAGCCAGAGGAGGCTGGCAAACGGCCACGATCGGTCGGTACTTTTACGTGTCACTGACACGGACGCCAGTACTTATGTACTTTCTAAAATCTCTGACGAAGCCTAGAGAAACATCCAGGTACCTCAATTTCATCTACTAATTACAGGGATAAAGGTAGAATGAGGTATTTTTGCCTCTTGGCTGAAACAGCTGTAAGATATTTTCCCAATTTATATTCCTGTGTGTTATATATTTTGATAATTACTCGTATCTTTATATATTAACATATTTTATATGTAAAGCATAATATGTTATACATGTATGTATATTCTTGTAATTGTCATTTTAGTAAATAAATAAGTTGACATAACATAATATCTAAAAGTTGATGAATCCCCTATTGAACCCCTCCATTTTCTTATTATTCTCTCTCTCTCTCCCTCTCTGTGTATATATATATATATATATATATATATATAGATAGATAGATAGATAGATAGATAGATAGATAGATAGATAGATAGATAGATCTGTAAATGTAATATGTGACAATTATTCAGTAGCCATGTTAATTGTCACATATTACATTTACAGATAAATTCCTCTATTTACATAATATCGAGGTCTCTTTCTTTCTTTTGTTATCTTACCATTTTTACCAATATATATATATATTTGGTAGACTAATTTGTGAAAGGGAGAGAATGGTAGAGAAAACCAGAAAGAATGAAGAATGAGCGAGAGGGGGACAGTAAAGTTAGAAAAATAGAGTAAGGTTAAGAGTGCGCATCATAATTATTAAAATAAAACTTACTTGGAAGAGGATGCATGGCATTTCATCATATAATAACAAAATAATAAATAAATAAATTATTTATTATTTTGTTATATATATATATATATATAGATATATAAATATATGTGACAATTAGTTGGTTGTCATAATAAAACTCAGAGTTTCGGATGCCGGGGCTGAAGTCTGCTCTGGCATCTCATCAGTTATTAAGACATATTATATTTATAGATAAATTCCTCTATTTTATACAACATCGAGGTCTCATTCATACTTTTGTTGTCATATTATTATTATTATTATTATTATTATTAATATATATACTTACATACATATATATATATATATATATATATCAAATGGATATTGTAGTTGTGATACCCATGCTGGTGGCACATTGGGCCTCCCAGAGTAAATGAGTAAAGATCGAGACCTCTGAGATATGCTGTGACTGCGAAGACCCAACAAATGAAGTGAGTTCATGGTTCACAGGATGGCCTGCTGTGCTAACCTTGGACCGTAGGGTGACCCACTGTGCATGAGGAGACCTATCGAGTCAAGTACGTCAACATCAACATCAAAATAAAAATCAAATGGAAATTGTAGTTATGATACCCGTGCCAGCGGCACGTAAAAAGCACCATCCAAATGTGGCTGATGCCAGCATCACCTGAATGGCATCCGTATCGGTGACACATAAAAAGCACCAACCGATCGCGGCCGTTTGGCAGCCTCCTCTGGCCTCTGTGCCGGTGGCATGTAAAAAGCACTCACCACAATCACAGAGTGGTTGGCGTTAGGAAGGGCATCCAGCCATAGAAACACTGCCAGATCAAGATTGGAGCCTGATGCAGCCTTCTGGCTCCACAGACCCCAGTTGAACCGTCCAACCCATGCTAGCATGGAAAGCGGATGCTAAATGATGATGATGATGATGATGACATCAAGCTAAATAGAATCAGGGTCTTCTCCATGTACAGGCTTGTTCTTTTAGGTGCTGGTGCCACTTAAAAGAGGTGGTGGGTGTGGGGTCAGGAACTGTGGCAAGTAGTCTGCAGAAAACGAAAACCAAACTAGACTTAGCATGGAGGGACTGAGGTCTGATTTCAGGAACCTGGAACTTCCAAGAATTAACAAAAGGATGATAACCAGCCACAGAATGCAATGCTAAAACATATATACTTCTTTACTGCCCACAAGGGGTTAAACATAGAGGGGACCAACAAAGGGATTAAGTCAATTACATAGACCCCAGTGCATAACTGGTACTTATTTAATTGACCCCGAAAGGATGAAAGGCAAAGTCGACCTCGGCGGAATTTGAACTCACAACGTAAAGACAGATGATATACCTATTTCTTTATTGCTCACAAGGGGCTAAACACAGAGGAGACAAACAAGGACAGACAAATAGATTAAGTCGATTACATCGACCCCACTGCGTAACTGGTATTTATTTTATTGATCCCCGTGAGGATGAAAGGCAAAGTCGACCTCAGTGGAATTTGAACTCACAACGTAATGGCAGACGAAATGTGGCTATGCATTTCGCCCAGCATGCTAACGTTTCTGCCAGATCGCCACCTATCTCAACACAACTGCATAGACCAGACCAGCTGTAAGCCATGATTTTTCGTTCTTGTGGGTTTTGTATATCTTTCCACTTTTAAAGCATAAACATAACTTCAAACTATTCAATACTGCAAGTGTAAAACCCTTCTACATAATTTACTCTCTCTTTTACTCTTTTACTTGTTTCAGTCATTTGACTGCGGCCATGCTGGAGCACCGCCTTAGGACTTATTTTTTGTAAGCCCAGTACTTATTCTATCGGTCTCTTTTGCCGAACCGCTAAGTGACGGGGACATAAACACGCCAGCATCAGTTGTCAAGCAATGCTAGGGGGACAAACACAGACACACAAACACACATATATATATACATATATACGACGGGCTTCTTTCAGTTTCCGTCTACCAAATCCACTCACAAGGCATTGGTCGGCCCGGGGCTATAGTAGAAGACACTTGCCCAAGGTGCCACACAGTGGGACTGAACCCGGAACCATGTGGTTGGTTGGCAAGCTACTTACCACACAGCCACTCCTGCGCCTATTTTAAATGGCGATAATGAGATATCATCATCATCATCATCGTTTAATGTCTGCCTTCCATGCTGGCATGGGTTGGACGGTTTGACTGAGGGCTGGCGAGCCAGAAGGCTGCATCTGGCTCTGTATACTACTGACTGTTGCTTCACTTGGTCTGTTCCGGTTGTCCATTTATATTGGTGAATGACTAAGAATTCTAAGATTGCTGATAAGTTTTGTGTTGGCTAAAAAACCGATCAATGGAAAGCTTAATTTCGGGTGTATAACCCCTACATAGCTTGTATAAATTAATAACCTTCAGCCATGCACATGTATGTACACATACACATATGTACATATATGTGTGTGTGTATAATTATATATATGATTATACACACACACACACACATATACATATGTGGGTGTGTGTGAGCATGCGTGCATACATATACATGTATATATATGTATATGTGTATGTATATAAATATATATATATGTATGTTTGTATGTCTATATACAAATATATATATATATATACACACACACATAGATGTAGATAGATATATACACATAAACATGCATACATACATACATAGTGTGGGTGTGCGGGCACATGCACACACACACACACACATGCACACACACACACACACACACACACACACCACACACACCACACACACACACACAAACACACACACACACACACACACACACACACACATGTATCGAAATATGTCCCGGATCTAGTTACAGTACATATATGTATATCAGTACAATATTCAGTGATTGCTAAATAAACACAAACATTTGAACTTCCGCCATCAAAGCGACCCCACTTATCATAGAAAGGGGAGTGTTGGTGGCTAAAATTCAATGAATACAACAAAAATGACAAAAAAACAAAATCTTGCATGTAGCAATTTTAAAAGATTATACACCATGTATTTCAAATATAAGAGAGTGCACAAGGGATTGGAGGTATAATGCATGTATGCACACATACAGACGTGTATGTGCATGTGTGCACAAGTATATATGCATATGTATTTACACGTATATACATATACATATATATATTACTTGTATACATATACTCTTTTACTCTTTTACTTGTTTCAGTCATGTGACTGTGGCCATGCTGGAGCACTGCCTTTAGTCGAGCAAATCGACCCCAGGACTTATTCTTTGTAAGCCTAGTATTTAATCTATCGGTCTCTTTTGCCGAACTGCTAAGTTACGGGGACGTAAACACACCCCCATCGGTTGTCAAGCGATGTTGGGAGGACAAACACAGACACACACAAACACACACACACACATATATATACATATACATATATACAACGGGCTTCTTTCAGTTTACGTCTACCAAATTCACTCACAAGGCTTTGGTTGGCCCGAGGCTAGAGCAGAAGACACTTGCCCAAGATACCACGCAGTGGGACTGGACCCAGAACCATATGGTTGGTAAGCAAGCTACTTACCACACAGCCACTCCTGCGCCTATGTACAGATTACATATTGTACTAGCAGAGATACCAGGCGTTGCTCGGGAATAAAATGCCATAGTTATTTATTGTTTCACTTGTTTTGGTCATGTGGCTGTGGACATGCTGGAGACAACGGTTTACAGTGAAAAGCAACTTCACATGTGCTTCGGAGAACCTAATATACTCACTAACCTGCTCCGGGTGTCAAGAGCAGTACATAGGCCAAACAAAAAATAGTTTGCGTAAAAGAATGGCCCTGCACAGATCCCAGATAAAAATTCCCCAAAACAGAAAAATAGCTTTTAGCCAACACATAGATACTTGCGCCAACAACAAAACACCAAGCTTCAGGATTTTCCCCCTCTACCAATTTAGGGACGATACAACCTCGAGACAACGAAAAAGTAAAGAAACTCTCTTTATTACAAAATACAGGCCACTTCTTAACGGGTCTACGACAAACGATTAATATACCTCAACTTTAGAATAAAAGAAATACACACACAAATATTACATTCCAAAGAATCCATTACTAATCAGCCCCAATCACAGCTATAATCCATAACATGCCAACTTCAAGTCATACAACACCTCACTACTTTCACCCATTCATATTCTCCCTTCTCTGTTTTCTTCTTCTTCCTCTTCTTCTTCATCATTATCATTATCATCATCATCGTCGTCATCATCATCACCACCATCATCATCATCATCTTCTTCTTCTCCTTCTTCTTCTTCATCATCATCATCAACATCATCATCATCATCAACATCGTCTTCTTCTTCTTCTTCTTCTTCTTCTTCTGCTCCACCCTCTACCTCTTAACTTTATCACTAATACTTTTTAGTAAAACACCTACGCAAATTCCATAAACAAACCTCTCAATAGAAATATTCTCCTGAATTGAACTGCAACTGCTAGCCGTCACTGACCATTCAAAATACAACAATCAAGGCACTCCCAAATTTTTCCACCCCCTCTCCTCATCAGCCTTCTTCTTCTTCTACCCTACCAAGAATTCACAACGACCTCGAACACACAAGTGCAAACAAGGGAGTCAGAGAAAGGCAGAATGCCACTTATATCTGAACACTATACAAATATTCCTTTAAAAAAACTTTTCTTCTAATTTTTCTAAATTTAATTAATTAATCGTTACAGTTGAAAAGGTCTCAAAATGACCGAAACCGGTACTGAAATGTTCTTTATAAAATTATTTTAGCATTTTCTATTTTGACTTGTTTTTTCATATATATCAACTCGTGTGTTCCTTTTCACCCTTATGCATATATATATACACATACAGCTTGCATTCATCATAGTCCTCCAGGCAATAACAGAGGAATCCCTTCCCAGTCCCACTATACGCATATCATTTTATGCAGATGAAGATCTTGTTTAACGTGCGGTGTCGCTTGTTTACTGGGGCTAAGCAATTCCTTACAATGCTTCATATTGATGTACAGACACCATTTTTTGTTGCCAGTAACGATTCAGTAAAGAAATCGTTGCTTGTGTCCCTGAGTTGAGCAGTGACAAGCAAGCAAGCCATACTTCTGAACCTTTCCCATCAAGTGAAGATGCTTCTCTATAGCAGTGTGGGAACATTCCATTTTCTCTGCCAGTTCCCTTTTCATTTGACAAGAATTTTCATGCAAAAATTGGTTTAATCGCTCTTCATCGAACTCAGCTGGATGGCCAGAGCAAGGTGCGTCTTTGGGGTCAAAATTTCCATTTTTGAACTTGGCATCCCAATCATGAGCGGTTCTTTTAGCTATGGCACTCTCTCCATACCCAGTACAAATGTCGTGATCAGCTTTTGCAGCCTTAGAATCTTGATTAAAAGCAAAAAGAAGCAGGTGTTGAAAATGCTCGTTTTTCTTAACTTGACATTCCATTTTAATGATCTGAAAATAAACAAAAATTAACTAAAATTAACTAGAAAAAATAAGCAAAATAGATTCCAAAATGATTGAAAAATAGAATTCTCGAAAAACATAGATTCCAAAATTTAGAGACTCTATAAATTCCAAAATTTTTAAAAACGGCCGGAACTTAGTTGCCAACTCAATATATGTATATGTGTAGGTTCAAAACGTTAAAGACTTTTTCACTTCTCCAATGTTAAACTAATACATCTGTTTGTTGTCTTCACCACATGTCTTCGTCTTTTGTTTTTTTTTGTGAATTCTCCCTATATATGTATATATATATATCTCTGTGTGTGTGTGTGTGTGTGTAGGAGATATAATATGTGCATATTATATCTCATACGCCATATATATCATTGGTGTATGGTTGTTGTTTTAGGCAAGGGTGTAATAAAAGATTTTTATTAGTGCACCTGAGCACTGTACACAATGTTTTTTTATTATTATTATTTTTATTATTATTATTTCCATTAAGATTTGTCATAAAATTAACGTGTAAGGTTAATATTTACAATGGATCTGCCATTTTCGACACACCCAGAATATACACCCCTCACACACACACACACACACTAGTAAACACATGAATTCAAAACAAGGAGGGAAGTAATGTTTTTAATAAATCTACATAAACTGTTGAAGATTTTGACGCTTCAATGAAAGTATATATATGTGTGTGTGTATGTGTGTGTGTATGTGTGTGTGTATGTGTGTGTGTATGTGTGTGTGTATGTGTGTGTATGTGTGTTCTATTTTTGTTTCTGATTTCACAAAAGGCTTAAAGTAGGTATATAGGACTTTCTATTTTCACAAATGTCATGTGTGTGTCAGTGTGCCTCCGACTGTTGCCTGTCCAGAACACGGATGTTAAATGAAGTGGATTATATTACAAAATAAACAACTTGAAGACAATAAAACCTATATAATAAAAGATTAGCTCAGCAGGTTTTGGGTGTAACAATCATTGTTTTCATTAGGAAACATTTGTAATTTTTATTTACCTTTTCCATTCCTTACATTTTCTGATTTTTATTCGTGTTCTTAGTAACTTTACCTGCTAAACCGTCAATTGTATGACGACTGTCAGCTTATCGAAATTTCCTTTGGTTTCAATATGGGACGAAGTGTGTAGCTTACAAGGGTTAAATAAACCCTTTTCATCATATATTGTCCACCTTATGTCATCTATACTAGCCGTGTTCATGCTTGAAGCTTACTAATTTCCAACACCAGGATCTCTGGATTGCACTAACCTATTAATATCCAACACCAGGAACTCTGGATTGCACTAACCTATTACAGTATATAGGAGGAGAAATCACAAAAAAAAAAACAAAAGACGAAGACAGGTGGTGTAGACAACAAAAAACAGAGTTAGTTAACGCTCATGAAGTGGAAAAAGTCTTTAACGTTTCGAGCCTACGCTCTTCCACAGAAAGGAACACAGAAAGAAACAAGGAGAGAAAATAAAGAATGTGTAGTGGCTAGCGATCTGTGTATGTGTGTGTGTGTGTGTGCATAGCATTCAGTCCACTCAGCGGAGTGGTTGGTGTTAGGAAGGGTATGCAGCTGTAAAACCTCTGCTAAAACAGATACACAGTGGCCTGGGGTCGTCTTCTACCTCGTTGGCGCCTATCAACTGTTCCTACTCATGCATGAAAGACGGACATTAAATGATGATGATGATGATGATGATATATATGTGTGTGTGTGTGTGTGTGTGTCTGTTTAATAACAATAATTATATTTCTATTTATATTAAAACATATGCTCCATTTAAAGCGACTAAACCAAAACAAGTGACTGAAAAAAGATGGGCCATACCACTGGGAACTGAACACAACATCAAGTGCTTACATGACTGCATAAGCACCCAACTCAACCCATAGCCCACCCATCAATTTCAATGTATAGACAACTAGCAGTATCGCCCGGCGTTACTCAGGTTTGTAAGGGAAATAACTATATAAGCATTTTTAGAGAGTTATAGCCAAAAATAGCAAAAAGAAATGATGGTAAATTTTTTTTAAATCGTTGACTCTTCGTAGATATTTTTAGAGAGTTACTTCCCTTATATAATAGCGAAACAATGCATTAAAATGGAAAAAAATGATGGAAAATTTTTTTTTTAATCGTGGACTCATCGTAGATGCGCGCTAATACCCAGAAGGGCTCGATATGAATCACGACTATAAGATACTCGGTTTTGGTTAAACTGCACCGCAAAATGTGGGAGTAGTTAGGAATCTAAATCGTAGGAGACAGACACACAACCTTTCTTTTATATATAAAGATTTCATAAAATTGAAAACAATGTCTGTTTATATGCATCCTCTACTGGTTGACTGGTTGCATATTCTCGACATTATGCACACTCCATCTGCCAACCTTACAACTATTATGTAATTCAGAAAGAGAGAGAGAGAGAGATACATGTTTAATGTGACCTTGTGTGTACCGTTGGCGATTTTTTTTCCTCTGTCTTCCCTTCCCTGGATCTTTCCTTCTCCTATGTTTCCGACAAAGAGCTCCGCTCAAAACGTTAAACCCTCCTTCTTTCCTTCTTTCCTGAGCGTCCAATAATACTATATTTGTTCCACGTCCTCGCGTTGTTGTGTTTTTTTGTGCTTTCTTGTTTGGATTAATTATGTATATATATTATATATATATATTATATATATATATATATATATATCTGTGTGTGTATTGTGGTATTTTTTTTCTCTCTCTGTTTATTTCCTCATGTTCCTTTCTGTTGAAGAGCACAGGCTCGAAACGTAAAAGATTTTCTCAGCTTCCTGAGTGTTAAACTAATACACCTGCTTGTTGTTTATACACCTGTCTTCGTCTTTTGATTTTCTGTAAATTTCAACTATATATATAGAGAGAGAGGGGTGGGAGGGGGAGAGGAGGGGAGAGAGAGTTAACAGATGATATCCAGCAGTGCTCAATATAGAAAACACTTCATAGTACTTAAATGATTGTTGCTGTGTAGTAAGTAGCTTGCTTATGAACCACATGGTTCCAGGTTCAGTCCCACTGCGTGGTACCTTCGGCAAGTGTCTTCTACTATAGCCTTGGGCCGACCAAAGCCTTGTGAGTGGATTTGGTAGATGGAAACTGAAAGAAGCCCGTCGTATATATGTGTATATGTATATGTATATATGTGTATATATATGTATGTGTGTGTGTGTATATGTTTGCATGTCTGTGTTTGTCCCCCCAACATCGCTTGACAACCGATGCTGGTGTGTTTACGTCCCTGTAATACAGTTGGACAAAAGAGACTGATAGAATAAGTACTAGGCTTACAAAGAATAAGTCCTGGGGTCAATTTGCTCGACTAAAGGCAAGTTTGAAGATTGCCTCACAAGAATTAAAGAAATCCTCATGAATCTGGAACACCACGTGACCATATTTCTTATCGGTGATTTCAACTTCCCCAACGTCAAATGGCCCGAAGGTCTCATACTCTCAGGAATGACTCATTGAAAGTAAGCACAAGGGGTGTCCCTACTCAACCTCACCAATGCCCTATTCATGGAGCAAGCTGTACTCAGACCAACTAGAGCGAACAACATTCTGGATCTCTGCTTCACGAACAATATGGACATCATTCATGATGTGAAAGTGACACCGACATTAGTCTCGGATCACAACATAATAGAGCTGTCTATGTTTGGGCCAAAAGTAACCAGACTGGGCCCCTTCCCCACCAAAAAAATTTGGGACCTTGTACCTAGAGTAGAAAAGAATAATAAGGTGGCAAGCTGGCAGAAATGTTAGCATGCCGGACAAAATGCTTGGCGGTATTTCGACTGCCGTTACGTTCTGAGTTCAAATTCTGCTGAAGTCAATTTCGCCTTTCATCCTTTCGGGGTTAATTAAATAAGTACCAGTTGTGTACTGGAGTCGATGTAATCGACTGGCCCTCTCCCCCAAAATTTCGGGCTTTGTGCCTAGAATAGAAAAGAATATTACCTGTGAGTTTAGGCGTGCTGTCATAAAAACAATTGGACTACCTTGCTGTCAGTGACTTTTACAGCATGCTGGAGACCAACCCAGAAGTAGATTAGTCAGCAACGTGGACGACTAAACTTGGCAAATAAAAGAATTTTTAATTTTGAAACTCTTAGGAGTTAGCCAATGAATAAAAAGGGAAAATAATGTGACCATAGAATTACTCTTTTACTCTTTTACTTGTTTCAGTCATTTGACTGCGGCCATGCTGGAGCACCGCCTTTAATCGAGCAACTCAACCCCGGGACTTATACACACACACTTATATATGTATACATATATACGACAGGCTTCTTTCAGTTTCCGTCTACCAAATCCACTCACAAGGCATTGGTCGGCCCGGGGCTACAGCAAAGACACTTGCCAAGATGCCACGCAGTGGGACTGAACCCGGAACCATGTGGTTGGTTAGCAAGCTACTTACCACACAGCCACTCCTGCGCCTATATATATATATATAATATTATATTATATTAATATATATATATATTATATATATATATATATATATATATTATATATAATATATATATATATATATACATATATATATATATATATACATATATACATATATATGTATATATATATGTCCATACACTGCAAGAAAGAAAGAAGAAAAACAACACTCCTTTCCCCTCTTTTTCTTTAGCACTCATTCCAAATACAAAAGCACGCACAACACACACACACACACATATACACACATGCTCTCTCTCTCATTTTCTCCTCATCCATCACCCTTTTGTACTGTCTTATATTCCTCCCCACCACCACAAACTCAATACCACTATAAAATGAACAAAACTTTTCACAGAGGAACTTAGTTTGATTTGAAACCCCCACTAGAATGGGAGAAAGCGCTAATACATGATCTAAGTTATATGATGTATAAAAAATGTAATATACAAATAAATATCTGTAAATATAAACCATCCGATTTTCTGAGTACCTCATTTCTTCTAATATATACATACATACATATATATATATATAATACGAATATGAAAATGGAGAAACAAATTTAGTTTGTTCATCAACTTTCAAATATTAGAATGTTGGATTATTTATTCATTTAACAAAATGAGAACCTTAATAGCATACATATATATATCTTATAATTCAATACATATAAGATAAGAATACAAATTATAAAAGTCATAATATAAATTATTGAAATCATTAAAATCACTTCTTACAGCTGTTTCAGCCTCTGGCTAACAGTAGTTAATTTTATTTTTATTGCCTATAGGTGTCAACATACTGAGGTTGGATAAATGATATCCCATAGTGGGTTACACCCATAACCTCTATCTTACTTTGTAGTATCATCATCATCATCATCATCATCATCATCGTTTAGCGTCCGCTTTCCATGCTGGCATGGGTTGGACGGTGCAACTGGGGTCTGGGAAGCCAGAAGGCTGCACCAGGCCCAGTCTGATCTGGCAATGTTTCTATGGCTGGATGCCCTTCCTAACGCCAACCACTCCATGAGTGTAGTGGGTGCTTTTTACGTGCCATGGGCACAGGTGCCAGACGAGGCTGGCAAATGGCCACGATTGGATGGTGGCTTTTTACGTGCCACCGGCACGGAGGCCAGGCGAGGCTGGCAATGGCCACGATCGGATGGTGCTTTTTACATGCCACTGGCACGGAAGTATATATATATATATATATATATATATATATATAAGTAAAAGCAATTAAGATTCAAGTCAGTTCTAATGAATTCACTTCAATGCGGTACTTAACTTAGATGCACCAGAAAACTATATGGTATTAACCATACAATAATGTGGGGTGATTATAAACGAGAAAAAAGCAACAAGAATGGATTAGTTTTTTAGTACAATTGTTTCATACAAAGACAGGCTTTATTAAAAGCTGCAAATATTGCAGCAAATACAAGTGTCCCGTACTCGTCAGCTAAAACACATATGAGTTCTCCAAACATCTTAGTGGGTGAGGCTACACTCATGAAGTATCGGAGATAATTTCATAAAAAGCAGATTCAGGTTGTAAACAGACTTCCAAAGTTCTTTAATGATGATGCACAGTCTTATCACAGGTTTTAAAAAAGCTTATTAGCTTCACAGAGAAAATGAATCAATCCATAATGTAGGTGCAAATTTCCAGAGATATGATAAGATATTTCATACTCACAGACGATGAATCTATCCATGATTAATCCACGAGGTGGGTATAATTTCATGCTATATGATAAGATACTTGTCACACTACTGTTCCCTTCACAAAACTGCAGTTTTAGCTGATGAGTATGGGACACTTGTATTTGCTGCAATATTTGCAGCTTTTAATAAAGCCTGTCTTTGTATGAAACAATTGTACTAAAAGACTAATCCATTCTTGTTGCTTTTTTCTCATGTATATATATATATATATATATATATATATATATATATATATATATATATATATATTATATATATATATAAGCAATTAAGATTCAAGTCAATTCCAATGAATTTACTTGAATGTGGTACTTAACTTAGATGCACCAGAAAAACTATATGGTGTTAACCATACAGTAATATGGGGTGATTATAAACGAGAAAGAAGCAACAAGAATGGATTAGTTTTTAGTACAATTGTTTCATACAAAGACAGGCTTTATTACAAGTTGCAAAAATTGCAGCAGATAAAAGTGTCCCGTACTCATCAGCTAAAATACATATGAGTTCTCCAAACATCTTAGTGGGTGAGGTTATACTCATGAAATATTGGAGATAATTTCATTAAAGGCAGATATAGGTTGCAAACAGATTTCTCTTTTCTTTTTCTTTTCTTTTCTTTTGCTCCACAAATAAATTCCTTCAGCTTTTAGAAATCTTAACATAGCAGTTTTGCATGGAGAGCAGTAATGTGGCAAATACCTTATCATATAGCATGAAATGATTGTGGATTAACAATGGATAAATTCATCGTCTGTGAGTATGAAATTCCTCCTCATATCGCTGGAAATTTAAATCTTCACTACGGATTAATTCACCTTTTCTGTGAAGCTAATAAGCTTTTAAAAACCTGTGATAAGTCTGTGCATCACCCTCCTCATATCTCTGGAAATTTAAATCTACACTACGGATTAATTCATCTTCTCTGTGAAACTAATAAGCTTTTAAGAATCTGTGATAAGACTGTGCATCATCATTAAGGAACTTTGGAAATCTGTTTGCAACCTATATCTGCCTTTAATGAAATTATCTCCATTACTTCATGAGTATAACCTCACCCACTAAGATGTTTGGAGAACTCATATGTATTTTAGCTGATGAGTACGGGACACTTTTATCTGCTGCAATTTTTGCAACTTGTAATAACCTGTCTTTGTATGAAACAATTGTACTAAAACTAATCCATTCTTGTTGCTTCTTTCTCGTATATATATATATATATATAATATATATATATATATAATATATATATATAATATATATATATATATATATATATAATACATATATATATATATATATATATATATATATATATAATATATAATATATAACATACATATATATATATATATATATATATATATAATATATATTATATATATATACATATATATATATATATTTCATATTACATTATTTATTAGCATCCATTGCCTATCATTTAACGTGCGTTTTCTATGCTGGCATGGGTTGGACGGTTTGACCAGGGCTGGTAAACTGGGGGCCTGCACCATACTACCATCGCCACCACAGCTGCCATACACACGCCATTCAGGATTCTGATGTCACCACAATCAACACCTTTGATTTCGCTGCCTTCCCCTCCACCACCATCACCACTGTCTTTCACATCCCTTACTATCACCATCATGCTTGACCGCCTCATATATATATATACATATATTTACGTACCTACCTCTACATCGTTTTCCTTTGGAATAGAAAAAAAGTCTATCTTTATTTCTTCTTTTGCTGGTGTCTCAAATTTAGGTTAAATCAGTGTTTCTCAAAGGGGAGGCCTGTGGGACGGTTGGACAAGGTGTTTTGAGAAAATTTGGTTTAAATGTTTGACAACTCAGCACTGTCCATTGGACAGGGGGCGTTTTGCTCATATATATATATATATATATATATGAGAGAAATGTTGTACCTAAGAAGCATCAGTTGTGGTGTGCAAGAGAGACGATTGCGCTGGTATGGTCATGTGGCGAGAATGGATGAAGATAGGTGTGTGAGAAAGTGCCAATCCCTAGCAGTTGAGGGAACCCGTGGAAGAGGTAGACCCAGGAAAACTGGGACGAGATGGTGAAGCACGACCTTCGAACTTTAGGCCTCACTGAGGAAATGACCAGAGACCGAGACCTTTGGAAATATTCTGTACGTGAGAAGACCAGGCAGGACAAGTGAGCCCAGCCCACTTATGAATGCCTTTCCTCCTTGGACACAAAGACGGTTGAGGCAAGCGAAGTCGATATAGAACCTCATCCGACGACAGACACCCATCCCAACCCCCCATGCTTGCGAAGACATGTTGGGGCAAGCGAAATCGAAATCGAAATCGAAACCGAATTGAACCAGCCAGGATCCCTGGCCTGGTGGTACGTAAAAAGCACTATCCGACTCGGGGCCGTGGCACGTAAAATACTCCAATGCGACCGTACGACAGGCACCCATGCCAACCCCCTTTGCTTGTGAAGACATGTTGGGGCAAGCGAAATCGAAATCGAATTGAACCAGCCAGGATCCCTGGTCTGGTGGTACGTAAAAAGCACTATCTGACTCGTGGCCGTGGCACGTAAAATACTCCAATGCGACCGTACGACAGGCACCCTTGCCAACCCCCTTTGCTTGTGAAGACATGTTGGGGCAAGCGAAATCGAAATCGAATTGAACCAGCCAGGATCCCTGGTCTGGTGGTACGTAAAAAGCACTATCCGACTCGTGGCCGATGCCAGCACCGCCTCGACTGGCTTCCGTGCCGGTGGCACATAAAATACACCAATCTGACCGTGGCCGTTGCCAGCCCCACCTGGCACCTGTGCAGGTGGCACGTAAAAAGCACCCACTACACTCACGGAGTGGTTGGCGTTAGGAAGGGCATCCAGCTGTAGAAACATTGCCAAATTAGACTGGAGCCTGGTGCAGCCTTCTGGCTTCCCAGAACCCCGGTCGAACCGTCCAACCCATGCTAGCATGGAGAACGGACGTTAAACGACGATGATGATGATATATATATCATCATCATCATCATCATCATATATATATATATACAAGCAAAACGCCCCCTGTCCAATGGACAGTGCTGAGTTGTCAAACATTTAAACCAAATTTTCTCAAAACATTTTGTTTATATATATATATATATGTATGTGTCTGTGTTTGTCCCCCCCCCCTCCTCCGCTCTCCATTGCTTGACAACCAATGTCGGTGTGTTTACATTCCCATAACTTAGTTGTTCGGTGAAATAGACCGATAGAATAAGTACTAGGCTTACAAAGAATAAGTCCTGGGATTGATTTGCTCAACTGAGGGCAGTGCTCCAGCGTGGCCGCAGTCAAATTGAATGAAACAAATAAAAGAATAAAAGAATGTTTGCACTTAAATATGTTGATACGTATGTATATATGTGCATGTGGAGGCATGTGTGTATATGTGTATTGTGTGTGTGTGTGTGTGTGTATTTGTGTGTGTGTGTGTGTGTGTGTATTTGTGTGTGTGTGTATATTTGTGTGTGTGTGTATGTGTATTTATGTGTGTGTGTGTATTTGTGTGTGTGTGTGTGTGTGTGTATTTATGTGTGTGTGTGTATTGTGTGTGTGTGTGTAAGTGTGTGTGTGTGTGTGTGTGTGTGTGTGCTCATACATGTACAAACATAAATACTCATTTAACACAGAATTTTATTAGAATTGGTAAAATATGACTAGACACAAAAAAAAAACTCTTTGTCATTTCTTTGTGAAAAATTCTATAATTTACGTAAATAAAACCAGGAAAATCCCAGAGTTGAATCAAAACCAGTTTGTGTTTATTTGTCATTGCTCAATATAAAAGTGTGGGTTTTTTGGGATGCTAAATATAAACATCAATGCTGGTTTCCTATCTTGTTTAAAGTACTCGAGTTCCAACCGTGGTAGGAAATAAAAGTGGATTGTGGGAGGGGGTGGGAGCGTTCGTTCTTGAAAACTCTGACTGAGTTCGGAGTTGCTGGCCCAAGTGTTCCGGTTAATCTGATAATCGGAACAGCTTGTTCCTCCCCTCCTCCTCCTCCTAATCATCATCATCGGCGGCGGCAGCAGCAGCACCTCCACCACCACCACCACCACCATCCTCATTATCGCCATCATCAACACCACCCGAACCACCGTCACCACCACCAACACGTCATCATCGTCACCAACAATCATTATCATTATAATCAATAACATTGTCATTAGTATCATCATCATCATCATCATCATCATCATCATGCAAGGGACTGAACAATTCATAGACATGTATATTCTTAACACGCTGGCTCCTGGGCCCCATTTTATGTTTTACCCTAGGGTCTCAATACGTTATCTTAATTAATTTTGACATGAGCAGTGTAATATTTTCACACTATAGTTACTTGCTCTGGAGACACGTGTCTAGGCAGGGTTTTTTTGTATGTTTCGAAAGCAACAAACTATTAATAGCTCATATTTTTATATTGTTCACATTAAATCATATTTGCATTTGTACACACACACGCACACACACACACACACACACACACACACACACACACACACACACACACACACACACACACATAACCATCATCGTCGTTGTCATCATCATTGTTTAATGTCTGTTCTCCGTGCTGGCAGGGTTGGGCAGTTTGACATGAAGCTGGTTCGCGGGGAACTCTTCAAACTCCGACTGTCTGTTGTGACATGATCTCTATGGCTAGGACGCCCTTCCTAATGCCAACCACTAAGCAGAGTGTGCTGGGTGCCTTTTACGTGCCACCAGCACGGGTGCATTTATGAAGCACTGGCACGGGTGCATTTACGCAGCACCAGTATGGGTTCATTAATGCAGCTCTGGCATGAGGGCTTTTTAAGTGGCCCCAGCACTTGAAAGGACAAACTTGTATGTGTGGAAGACAGGCAAAGTCGACCTCAGTGGAATTTGAACTCAGAACATACAGACAGACTAAATACTGGTTTCCAATTTTGGCACAAGGTCAGCAAGTTCAGATGGTAGTGGGGGCAGGGGCTGAAGAGTAAGTTAATTAGATTAACCCCAGTGCTCAACAGTTATTTGTTTAAATGACTCCTAAAGGATGAAAAGCAAAATCAACCTCAGCAGAATTTGAACTCAGAACTCAGAAATACTAAGAACTTGGTGCAGTGTGCTAACAATTCTGCAAAGCTCTTTCATAAACCTTTCTACTGCAGGTACAAAACGTGAACTTTTGTGGGAAGGGTTTAGTGAATTTTCATCAACCCCAGGCCCCAACTGATCCTTATTTCATCAAACCCGACAGGATGAGAGGTAAAGCTTGACCTTGGTATTTGCAATCAGACCATACAAGCACAAAATACTGCCAGACATTTTGTCCAGCATAATTACCAGCCTATTTTCACAGAATGAAATGACCTTGGCTAATAACACTCTTCACATTACTTCATATTGCTAATTATCATGCAGTGTAATTAATCTACAACATCCACTTGGTATTCTAATATTGGCAGAACAATTTCCATTATCTTTTATATCTCTTCCTCCTATTTTCTCTCTTGTCTCTATCTAACTGTTTATCTGTTTGTCTGTTTATCAGTTTGTCAATCTCTCTCTTTCTCTCTTTCCCCTCTCCTCCTCTCTCACTATCTATCTATCTATCAATCTATCTATCTATCTATCTATCTATCTATCTATCTATCTATCTATCTATCTATCTATCTATCTATCTGTCAGTCTGTCTCTCTGTATATACATGTCTATGGATTGTTCAGTCCCTTGCATGATGATGATGTATCTCAATCTGTCTATTTGTCTGTCTTATCTATCTTCATAGATATATTCGGATATGTGATACATTGACAATATATGTGTGTGTGTCTATACACACACATATATATGTATAGGGAGAATTCACAAAAAAACAAAAGACAAAGACAGGTGGTGTAAACAACAAACAGATGTATTAGTTTAACGCTCAGGAATTGGAAAAGTCTTTAACATTTCGAGCCTACGTTCTTCCACAGAAAGGAACACAGAAAGAAACAAGGAGAGAAAAAATGTGTGTAATGGCTAGTGATCTATCATGGTATGTATATAATATATATATATATATATATACTCTTTTTACTCTTTTACTCTTTTATTTGTTTCAGTCATTTGACTGCGACCATGCTGGAGCACTGCCTTTAATCGAGCAACTCGACCCCGGCACTTATTCTTTGTAAGCCCAGTACTTATTCTATCGGTCTGTTTTGCCGAACCGCTAAGTGACAGGAACATAAACACACCAGCATCGGTTGTCAAGCAATGCTAGGGGGACAAACACAGACACACAAACACGCACACATACATATATATATATATATATATCCATATATGCGACGGGCTTCTTTCAGTTTCCGTCTACCAAATCCACTCACAAGGCTTTGGTCAGCCTGAGGCTATAGTAGAAGACACTTGCCCAAGGTGCCACGCAGTGGGACTGAACCCAGAACCATGTGGTTGGTAAACAAGCTACTTACCACACAGCCACTCCTGCGCCTATATATATAAATTCATATATATATACATATATACACACACGCACACACACACACACACATGCACACACACACGCACACATATGTATACAAAAAAGATCACTCTGTTGGTTACGACAATGAGGGTCCCAGCTGATACAATCAACAGAACAGCTTACTCATGAAATTAACATGCAAGTGTCTGAGTACTCCATAGACACCTGTACCCTTAACTTAGTTCTCAGGGACATTCAGCGTGACACAAGGTGTGACAAGGCTGGCCCTTTGAATTACAAGTACAACTCATTTTTGCCAGCTGAGTGGACAGGAGCAACGTGAAGTAAAGAGTCTTGCTCAAGGACACAATACATCGCCAGGAATTGAACTCATGACTTGACGATCATGAGCCAAATGCCCTAACCACTAAGCCACATGCCTTCACATATATATAAATAAACGAGATATATATAAACGGAATAAACAATTATCTTATGAACCTCATTAGCTTAAAGATATCAATCAGGTGACTCTGCTAGCCAGATAGATTTCATTCTCACCAGACATCATCATCATCATCATTGTTCGACCGTGGTCGAGACAATGGAATTTACCATGCTACACCAGACTTCACGGTCCATCATGGTATTACGGAGGTCCTGTTGCTGGATGCCTGTATCCCTGGAGATTACATCAGGGTAGGAGAGTGTGCGCCCTCTGGTATCGTGAGTAGATGGCTTCCAGAGGAGAAGAGTAGAAATTGCCTCGTTTTCAGCTCTACAACAATGTCCAGCAAACTGGACTCTCTTACCTTTCACAAGAGATGACACAGGTGGTAGTTTCCCATATATTTGCATTTTGGTTGGATGGCGCTTCCACGAGAGATTTTGAGCGGGATGCATGGTTGCTCTTAAATGGAAAGACTCCACCTGGTGAAGAATGTAACCCCCCAGCATAGACTAGTCATTGGTCACTTTAGACTCCAGGCCAAAAGGATGCCAAGAAGCAGACCAGTCTGGGAAAGAAGGATTTGGAAGTTTAAGGACCATTCATATATTCAGAGTTTTAGAGACATCCTAAATGAGAAATTTGATGAGAGGGAGGAGCAGCTACAAACTTGTGACATAGAGGGCAACTGGGGGTTCCTGCTGGACAGCTTGCTGAGTGCCACAGAGCAAATCTGTGGCTGGTGCAAAGTTCCTTCCAGAGTTAGGATAATGTCATGGTGGAACAATATGATAAAGAGAGCTGTTAGAGTAAAGAAACAGGCCTAGAAGGCCTGGAAGAGTCGGGGAAGCAGGGAACTGTATCAGATAGCCAGAAGGGAAGCTAGGAGACAGGTATATTTAGCCAAGGAAGAAGCAGAAAAGAAAAGGTTTGCCTATGTTCAGCGCCATGAGGACCAACGAACTGAAGTATTTCGGATTGAAAGACAGTGTGTGAGAGAAAATTGTGATGATGGTGCACTTGCTTTTAATGATTCTGCAAAGAAAGAGGCTTGGAGATACCATTATAAAAGACTGCTGAACATGGAGTATGAATGGGAGGAGAAGAGTCTGCCAAATGTTGACTCAACTGAGGGACCAGCTACTTGAATCAACAGAATCCTGGTAGATAAAGCAATTAAAGATATGAAGACAGGAAAAGCCCTCAGCTCATCAGGAATCACTTCTGAGATGCTTAAAATATCTGGCAGTGTGGGTTATGGTCTACTCACCTGTATTGTAAATCAGGTGGTCCATGAAGGAGTCATACCCAATGACTGGTGTAGCAGCATAATAGTCAACTGCTACAAAGGTAAAGGTGATGCCCTAGATACAAATAATTACAGAGGTATCAAGCTGTTGGATCAAGTAATAAAGGTTACGGAGAGGGTCATAGCCCAACTAATCAGGGAGAGAGTTAGTCTAGATGAGATGCAGTTTGGCTTTGTACCAGGTAGAAGCACCACTGATGCTATATTTCTGGTAAGGCAAGCGAAGGAGAAATACCTAGCCAAAGATAAACCTCTGCACTTGGCTTTTGTTGACTTGGAGAAAGCTTTACCCAGAGTCCCCCAATCCCTTATCTGGTGGCCAATGGGGAAACTAGGGACAGACGAGTGGTTGGTGAGAGCCGTACAAGCCTTGTATAGGGACGCTACCAGTAAGGTGAGGGTAGGCAATGAGTAAAGTAAAGAATTCAGGGTACTAGTAGGGGTTAACCAAGGATTGGTGTTCAGACTCCTCTTGTTCATCATAATCCTCCAGGCAATAATGGAGGAATTTAAGACAGGCTGACACTGGGAGCTCCTCTATGGTGAGCACCTTGCTCTTATAGCTGAATCACTACCTGAGCTAGAAGTTCCAGGTCTGGAACAAGGTCTAGAATCAAAGGGCCTTAGAGTTAACCTAGCAAAAACCAAATTTATAGTAAGTAGGAAGGCAGACAAATTCACAAATACCTTCACGTAGATGACCCTGCTCAATCTGTAGAAAAGGTGTAGGTAGAAACTCCATAAGATGCACCCAGTATAAGCTGTGAACACACAAAAGGTGCAGCAACATCAAAGGAAGGTTAACAGAGAAACTGATTTTTGTATGTGGAAGGTGCAGAGGCATCATAAATGCTGAACGTGTGCAGAAAATAGACTCCATCAAATGCCAGAGGAGCAAGCTAGAGGTAATAGATAGCTTCTGGTATCTAGGTGACCAGGTTAGTAGTGGAGGTGGTTGTTCCGAGAGCATAGCTATGAGAATAAGATTAGGCTGGGCAACATTCAGAGAGCTCCTACCCCTGCTGGCAACAAAAGGCCTCTTCTCTCAGAGTGAAAGGCAGATTGTTTGATGCCTGTGTGTGAACAGCTGTGCTGCATGGCAGTGAAACATGGGCTGAAACAGCCGAGGATATGCGTAGATTTGAGAGAAATTAAACCAGTATGCTTCACTGGATGTGCAATGTCAGTGTGCATGTTTGACAGAGTGTAAGCATCATGAGAGAAAAGTTAGGCAGAAGAGGAATCAGATGTGGTTTGCAAGAGAGACAACTGTGCTAGTATGGTCATGTGATGTATATGGATGAGAACAGCTGTGTAAAGAAGTGCCGATCTCTAACTGCAGAGAGAACCTGTGGTAGAGGTAGACCCAGGAAGACATGGGATGAGGTGGTGAAGCAGGATCTTTGAACTTTGAACCTCACAGAGGCAATGACTAGTGACCAAGACCTTTGGTGTTATGCTCTGCTTAAGAGGACCCATCAAGCCAAGTGAATCTGTGCTGGTGGCATGTAAAAAAAAAAAAAAAAAATCAACCTTTGAATGTTGGGTCTCATGGAGGTAAAGTGGCTGAGTTCCTTTTGATAACTGTGCCTCCTAGGAGGCATAGTGGCTGAGTTCCTTTCAAGTGTTGGGCCTCATGGGGGCAAAGTAGCCAAGTTCTTTTTGAGTGTTGGGCCTCACAGAGGCAATGACCAAGACCTTTGACATTATATCATGCTTGAGAAGAAGTCCCATCAAGCCGAGCAAAATCACAGTCATGGCAGATACCAGTATCACACAAATGGCACCCGGGCTGGTGGCACATAAAAGCACCCATTACACTCTCAGAGTGGTTGGCATTGGGAAGGGCATCCAGCTGTAGAAAATCATGCCAAATCAGACTGGAGCACAGTGCAGCCTTCCAGCATGCCAGCCCAGTCAAACCATCCAACGGCTGTTAAATGATGATAATGATGAATCTATGTATATATATATATATACGCAGGAGTGGCTGTGTGGTAAGTAGCTTGTTTACCAACCACATGGTTCCGGGTTCAGTCCCACTGCGTGGCACCTTCGGCAAGTGTCTTCTACTATAGCCTCGGGCCGACCAAAGCCTTGTGAGTGGATTTGGTAGACGGAAACTGAAAGAAGCCCGTCATATATATGTATATATATATATGTGTGTGTGTGTTTGTGTGTCTGTGTTTGTCCCCCTAGCATTGCTTGACAACCGATGCTGGTGTGTTTATGTCCCCGTTACTTAGTGGTTTGGCAAAAGAGACCGATAAAATAAGTACTGGGCTTACAAAAGAATAAGTCCTGGGGTCGAGTTGCTCGATTAAAAAGGTGGTGCTCCAGCATGGCCTCAGTCAAATGACTGAAACAAGTAAAAGAGTAAAGAGTAAAGAGAGAATATATATGAGAAAAAGCATTACCTGTGAGAAAGCAAACACCTGTGTGGAGATGAAAATCAGGTGCTCCTCCCATAAATAGAATATTAGATTATAATAAGATAGAATATTAGGATATAATTTGATAAACAGAATACAGTATGATTCCATTTATGGGAAGCCCTGGTTTTCATCCCCCACATAGGTGTTTGCTTTCTTATTGGTAATGTTTTTTCTTGTACATATGCATAAATGGAATTCTTTTCCCAAATAAATTGCATTTCATATTTGAGGCTCTGATGAAGCGATAAGTTGTTACTCAGGCACTCAACTATGTGTCCACTGCATCTTATAGCAGAAACAACTGTAAGCTAATGGAGTTCATAAGATAATGGTTTATTCCTTTATCATCTTGTGCTCTCTGTAATCAACTGATGCTTTATTCTGAAGTATGTGTATATTGAGTCCTACACCAGGTTATCAGGTTATTATATGTATTTTACCTAAAAAGTCTTTTTACATGCTGGCCACTGATAAAATTCATTAATTTTAATGATTTTATCCTTTAATTATGTTTATATATATATATAATTATTAATATTAAGGAAGTTATTTCCAAGTCCATGGGGGAAAGAAATTCAATTTATTGGTTCTGAAATGAATTTCTCACTGTATTATATACATATATATATATATAGATAGGTTTAAGAGACAGAACCACCTTCAAGCAACTCAAACAACATTGAACAACATTATCTATGATAGAGATAAATAAGATTAAATTTTATCAAATTGATATCTACAATTACTATTCTGAGTCATATATTAAATTATATAGACAACGCATGTTTCATGACAATATATCTATCGGTATGGCTGAAATAGAAATTCAATACCATATCAATCTGACTATACTGCTAATCTTCAGGTCTGGATTATATGAAACTAATTTACTATTTACATCCTATATAAAGACATGACAATCAAAATTATTCAACTAGAAATTGTCAAAATAATTATTCATTACTAAATAAAGAACAAAAATGAGGAATAAAAAATAATAATAATAAAAATATTTTTTATACCTTCTTATGCCCAACTTTTCTCTCAGGGTGCTTGCATTCTGCCATGTATGCACACTGACATTACACATCCAGCTGATCATACTAGCTTCATTTCTTTCAAGCCTATGCATATTCTCAGCATTCATGGCCCATGTTTCACTGCCATGTAGCATGGCAGTTCGCACACATGTATCATACAGTCTACCTTTCACCCTGAGCAAGATGCCCTTAGTTGCCTGCAGAGGTAGAAGCTCCCTGAACTTTGCTCAGGCTATTCTTACTCTAGTCGCTACACTCTCAGAGCAACCACCCCCACTACAGACTTGGTCACCTAGATAGCAGAGCCAGTAAAGTCTGGGGCCACACCAGGCCCCAGTGTCTATTTTGGCAAGGTTCCTATGGCTGGATGCCCTTCCTCACACTAGGAAGAAGGTAATCAGAATTTGAATAAATACTATTTATTGAGTGTTTTCTTTTCTTTCTGAGAATAAATTCATCATGAATTGTGGGCTGTTGAGGATTTCCCCTTTTTATGTATATGAGTAAAAGAAATAAAGTTCCTTCCCGAGTTATATAGACTCATAGGGCCATTTTCCCCATTTATAAAGTGTATATACTCCCCACCCGGATAGGATGCCACTCCACTGTACGATTACTCACTTTTGCCAGTTGAGTGGACTGGAGCAATGTGAAATGTAGTATTTTGCTCGAGAAAACATCACGTCGCCCAGTCCAGGAATCGAAACCACAGTCTTACAATCATAATTCCTACACCTTAACCACTAAGCCACTTGCCTCCACATGTACTGTATTTTTTTTTTTTTTATTTTATTTAGTTTCAGCTCACAAGCTGTGGCCATGCTGGGGCACTGCCATTTGGTGTTGCTACATGATTTTATTTCACGAATGCTTTTTAGCAAATGCCATCTGGTGCATGAGAGAGTTCGATGCAGCTGCCCTCATCTGCACCTCCTGCCGTGAAGTTGGTTCATCTGGGAGACCTGACAGGAAGAGATCCAGTTTTATTTTAAAGACATCTGCATCCACCCCCATGTATATGTGAGTTAGTTGAAAAAGATCAAGACTTCAATTTGTTTTCTTGAGTTTTGGGAAAAGGCTGTTTCAGAGTGGTTATTTGGGATGTTTTTTGTCATTTTGAATCTATGTGTGTATGTAAGTGTGTCTATGAATATATATGTAACTCAACCAGTCTTTGTTTAGGCACATTAATTTGGATTAAATGACATTTCCCTTGTGACCTAAATAATTATCTACTGAATAAATTGATTCTTCATGTCTCCTCTGTGTATTTATATTGGTCAATAAATGTTTATATGGGACAGGAATTTTATCATAACTATTTTTCTAGTTGGCATTTAGGACTGAAGAAACCAAGTGTCATATTACAATTCTAGCCAGATCCAATAGATATAATTCCTAAGCAATCTGCTGAGACACTTCCCTACAAGTTATTGCTATTATCTCTCTCCCTGAAACTGTTCTCTATTCCAAGCAATGTGGTACAGCTTTAATAAGGACAGAATGGTGTTTAATTTCTCAGTCTCTGAAGAATCATTGTCGATCAAATATGGGATTCATTAATATGGATGATTACTGCATGGCAGAATTTTGGAATTTATTAGTGTATCTGAAACATGCATAACCTTATTAAAGAATATTTGATTCTCCATTCTTTTGTGTCTATATATATAAATATTAAAAATTGGACCAAAAATGGCATAGGAGACAATAAAACATCCAAATAGATAAATGATACAAAGGTGGACAGGAAAAACAACAAATAGAGAGACAGGAAAAAACAAGGACGAATTATTCATGGCCTTCTCTCATCAGTCAAGTTTCCAGATTGTCCTTACAGTTTCAGACAGTTACACTTGAGACTGTTCAAATCTGGTTGCTCCCAAAAAGTCTAAGCAAAGAGCATTAGATTTTTTTGTGAGAAAGCAAGCTCATGTGTATGACAACAAAGATTTAAAAAATGGAGAGCGTGTAACGCAATTACAAATACAAACAACAAGAAAATAACAAGTATCTTTCGACCAATAAAGACGAATCAAATTGAGCTGGCGTGTATAGATTGAAAGCCTTGAGGCAGGAACATGGGAGATGGACATAAGAGATGTTTGCGGTCAGCAGTCGAGCCAAGAATGAAAGATCATGCCTGGCTGAACACCGGTCATGTGATATATATATTCTTTTACTTGTTTCAGTCATTTGACTGTGGCCAAGCTGGAGCACTGGCTTGAAGGGTTTTAGTTGAACAAATGAACCCTAGGACTTATTCTATTGGTTGCTTTTGCTGAACCACTAAGTTATGGGGACGTAAACACACCAACACTGGTTGTCAAGCAGTGATAGGGAGGACAAACACAGACACAAAGATACATACATACACATACACACACACACACACACACATACATATATATATATATATATATATATATATATAAACAGGCTTCTTTCAGTTTCCCTCTTCCAAATCCACTCACAAAGCTTTGGATGGCCCAAGGCTATAGTAGAAGACACCTGCCTAAGGTGCCACACAGTGGGACTGAACCCAGAACCACGTGGTTGGGAAGCAAGCATCTTACCACACAGCCACACCAGGACTTTTTCAGTTTCCATCTACAAAGTCTATTCACAAGGCTCTGCGATCATAGAAGACACTCGTCCAAGGTGGCTTCCAGTAGGATTGAACCTGAAACCTCATGGATGAGAAGCAAACTTCTTAACCACACAGCCATAACTGTGCTATACATGTCACAACAAATAAAAGGACATTAGAAATTAATATATTCTGAAATTTTGTTTAGTTTATGGGAAAATTAGTGTGTTGGGTTTGATAAGATTTTTATCTCAGTTGCTATCTTAAAGCGGAAAACAACAGGTTTTGATAACAACCACCACCAACCACCAACACCACTACCACCACCACCAACCACCACCACCACCAACAACAACAACAACAACCACCACCGCAACAACAACAACAACAACAACCACAACAACAACCACAACAACAACCACAACAACCACCACCACCAACCACAACAACAACAACCACATTAACAACCACAACATCAACAACAACAGCATTAGTCTATTATCTTTTACCTGTTTCGGTCATTCAGTTGCGATGGGTTTGGTCAAAAGAATCGACCCCCCCCCACCCAACCATCACCCGTGCCATCCTTGTTTTGTTCTTCTCAGACTGGTCTTTATTTTGTTGGCCTCTTTTGCTAAACCACTTAGCTACAGGTTGCAAAAAAACTAACCCTGGTTGTCAACAGATGGTTGGGGAGGGGGAGCAAATATAAACACAATGACACACACACACACATATATATATATATATATATATATATATACATAAATACAAACATACACATATATATGTATATATGTGTGTGTGTGTGTAAGAGAGACAATTGCACTGGTATGGTCATGTGATGCGTATGGACAAGGACAGTTGTGTAGACAAATGCCAATCTCTAACTGTGGAGGGAACCTGTGATAGAGGTAGACCCAGGGACGAGGGGGTAAAGCATGACCTTTGAACTTTGGGCTTTACAGGGGCAATGTCTAGTGACCGAGACCTTTGGCAATATGTTGTGCTTGAGAAGACCCATTAAACCAAGTGAAATCAGAGTCATGACAAATGCTGGTGTCACACAATAGGCACCCATTCTGGTGGCACGTAAAAAGCACATTTCAAGCATTCATAATGTAGTGTGATGGATGAAGAGGACAACAGAAGAAGAAGCAACGGGAGAAAGAAATACAAAAGGCCTTACTGTGGCAAAAATCAGCAGTCTCTCACAAATTCAACACGTCCAGTCGCTTCGTTGTCTATGCTCGAACTGGCCCGCTTCATCGATGACCACACGTGTGTCCTGCTTGACCGTTTCCGCTTCCTGCCACGCATGCACACTGCAGTCTTCCGCCGGCCCCTGCAAGCCCTACTTCCTCCCACCTCATTTGTCATCCTCTCCACCAACACCACATAGCTCATCACATCCCATAACACCGACTGCCAACACCACACATAATATTTGATATTTTATGATATTTTATAAGATATATTCATTGAAGAGATGCCTCATCAAAATCTAATATATTAAGCCAGTGTATCTTGGATAAAAATATCCCTATAAGAGGTCTAAATATCCTCATAGTGACTATATATATATATATATATATATTATATAAAATCTGTTCTGTATGTGTGTGTGTGTGGCTTCTAGGATCTCGGGCATCCTCCATCCGATTGCGCCGGGATTTGATATGTAGATACTGACAGTATCAGGGCGTGTATAAGTCTTAAAAAAGTTACAAAAATCGATTCCAGGTGAGAATGTGATTGATAAAGCCGTGGGAATGTGCATTTGTATGTGCAAGGACATCAGCTGTTGCAATCGATACTATGTGTACGTGAGAAAAATGCACGTGCACTTTCCTACATGTTTTATCAGTTAAACTTACTATTGTCCCAGGTACGTTCTCATAAATTCATCATGCTTTTCCATCTAGATTTACCTCCAGCTAACCCATTTGCATGCATCGTTTTTCTCCTTGTCTTCCGTCAACCTGTACATAACTGCACCTTCCATTTTCTGTTGTTTTTGTACTGCTTAAAAGCACGTTTCTTGCCAGCCAAGCTTACTGTTTAAACCATGTTTGTGTTCTCCCAGTCAACAGCCTTATCATTATTGGTACTTTAAACTCTTCAGTTGCATATTTGTGTGAATAAAATCGTTTTTCTTTGGAATAGAAAAAAAGTCTATCTTTATTTCTTCTTTTGCTGGTGTCTCAAATTTAGGATAAATCAGTGTTTTTCAAAGGGGAGGCCTATGGAGCGGTCGGACAAGTTGTTTTGAGAAAATTTGATTTAAATGTTTGACAACTCAGCACTGTCCATTGGACAAGGGACATTTTGCTTGTGTGTATACACACACACGCACATATGTATATATATGTGTGTGTGTGTGTGTATATATATATATATATATATATATGTATGTATGTATATGTATGTATATTCAAGATATCTTTGGCCTGAAGAGTACTCTACAGTATACACCTCACTTGGAAATTTACCACTTCTAAGGTTCCTTAACTCTTGTTTTCTCATTTGCATACCCTGTAACCCTGGTTGCCTACCGGGAAATATAAAAAGAACTTATCTTAATTTGTTGTACTCCAATGAGAAAAAATCCACAATTGCTATATAAACCGCTATTGTCCCTGAAAATTGTTTTTATATTTACTATGGAATGCTCGCAGCTAACATTCTTCTACACCTCAATCCTTGGATCTTACACTTATATATATATATATATATATATATATAATATATATATATATATATATATATAAATAAATGTTCCTTCTCGAGCCATGCCAGGCTCATAAGGGCCGGTTTCCCGGTTTCCCGGTTTCAGTGGCGTAGAAATTCCCCACCTGGACAGGACGCTGGTCCGTTGCAGAATTACCCATTTTTGCCAGCTGAGTGGACTGGAGCAACGTGAAAATAAAGTGTTTTGCTCAAGAATACAATGCATTGCCCGGTCCAGGAATCGAAACCACAGCCTTATGATCATGAGTTCAACACCCTAACAACTAAGCCCCACGCCTCCACATTTATATATATATATAATCAAAATAAGCAACAGGATATCAAGAAGTGATGCAGTACGACCGTTTCAAGCGACTCCATTTAGTTGAACAAAGCAATTATTACATCAGTTTAAATGCAGGGCTATCCTCAGCTGCACAAATAAATAGAATTTTAATCAGTTGGACACATTGACATAATTTTACTCGAATACTTTGACAGAGCAAGAAGATGGAAGAAATTCATGTTGTCACTATTGTAGCTTAGAATAGACTCTATTGATTGGTGGAATCGAGAGCTTCATTATGCAGTCACAATAGATATATATATCTTTCTTTCTTTTGTTATCTTACCGTTTTTACCAATATATATATATATATATATATATATATATATATATATTATGTTTATTTATGTGACATTTGGCTCACTGTTGTTCTGGATCTTCCTTATAAATTGAACATTTGTGTGTGTGTGTGTGTGTAGAGAGAGAGAGAGAGAGAAAGAGAGTGTGTTTGAAGAAGTGTACAGATATTGTAAATTAAGAAAAAGGAGGCAGTCAGAATTTTGGATAATTTTTTTATTAGAGCTTTTGTTCATTTATCGAGTTCATCAAGACAAACTCAAAATGATAAAAACAGAACATTTCCTTGTTCATTCATATGAATCAGATGTTTTTTGCTGAGTTTAGAAGAGGAGAAAAATATTTTTGTTTTTATGGAAAAAGAGGGCAAGAGAGAAAGAAAAGCAAAGAGGGGGAGAAGTTTCAGGACAATAAAGAAAGAGGTAAAAAAGTAAAAGATGAGGAAAGGATAGGTAGTTAGATAAAGAGAGAGGGGGAGACAGAAAGAGGGAGGTTTCAGGACGATCAAGAAAGAAGAAAAAAAGTAAAGGATGAGGATAGGATAGACAGACAGACAGACTGATACGTAGAGAGAGAGGGGGGAAGAGAGAGGGGGGAAGAGAGAGGGGAGAAGAGAGAGGGAGAGAGAGGTTTCTTTTCAATTTGGTGTGGTCAACCCATTGAAATTTCATTACAAGTAAATTTTTTTTACGTTTCTTCTTTTTTTTCATCCCACTCTTTTCCTTCCCATTGTATACATAAATATGTTGATAGGTACATAATGAGGAGGGAAAGAGAAAGAAGAGGGAAAAAAAAGAAAAATGCTTTGTAATGAAATGTCAATGGGTTTTTATGTTCTGAGTTCAAATTCCACTGGGGTGGAAGAGTTAGTTCATAAGAACATTCCCTTCATCCATGAAGGGAAGGTTCTTATATATATTGAAATTGAAATTAAATTCGATGACTAGCATCCGTGCTAGTGGAGCGCTAAGAGCACCATCCGAGCACGATTGTTGCCAGAGCAGAAGATTGACTTCTGTGCCAGTGGCACATAAAAAGCATCATTCAACCATGATCACTACCTGCATCGCCTTACTAGCACATGAAAAAATATTTGAGCGAGGTCAATGCCAGTGCTCCTGGACTGGCTCCTGTGCAGGTGGCAAGTAAAAGCACCCACTATACTCTTGGAGTGGTTGGCGTTAGGAAGGGCATCCAGCTGTAAAAACTTTGCCACATCAGATTGGAGTCTGGTGCAGCCATCTTGTGTGCCAGTCCTCAGTCAAACCATCCAACCCATGCCAGCATGGAAAGCAGATGTTAAACGATGGTGATGATGATGATATATATATATATATATATAGGCGCAGAAGTGGCTGTGTGGTAAGTAGCTTGCTAACCAACCACATGGTTCCGGGTTCAGTCCTACTGCGTGGCACCTTGGGCAAGTGTCTTCTGCTATAGCCCCGGGCCGACCAATGCCTTGTGAGTAGATTTGGTAGACGGAAACTGAAAGAAGCCTGTCGTGTATATGTGTATATATATATGTATGTGGTGTGTTTGTGTGTCTGTGTTTGTCCCCCTAGCATTGCTTGACAACCGATGCTGGTGTGTTT
>NC_043011.1:7292841-7312841 GCF_006345805.1 Octopus sinensis | reverse complement strand
CTTCGTGCAATGGCCATACCCGATAACGAGGGGGCAGCTACCATATATATGTGTGTGTGTATATAAACTAATACATCTGTTTTTTTTGCTTACACACCCGTCTTTGTCTTTTGTTTCTTTTGTAAATTCTCTCTCTCTCTCTCTCTCTCTATATATATATATATATATATAATATAAAATCCGTTCTGTCTGTCTGTCTGTGTGTGTGTCTTCTAGGATCTCGGGCATCCTCCATCCGATTACGCTCAAATTTGATATGTAGATACCGACGGTATCAGGGCGTGTATAAGTCTTGAAAAAGTTACAAAAATCGATTGCAGGAGAGAATGCGATCGATAAAGGCGTGGGAACGTGCATTTGTAAAATCGTTTTTCTTGGAATAGAAAAAAGTCATTCTTTATTTCTTTATTTGCAGGTGTCTCTAGTATATATGTGTATATTTGTGTGTGCATGTGTATGTGTGTCTGTGTTTGTACCCCCACCATCACTTGAGAACCGATGTTGCTGTGTTTGTGTCCCCGTAGCTTAGTGGTTTGGCAAAAGTCACCGATAGAATAAGTACTAGGTTAGGAAAGAATAAATCCTGATGTCGATTTGTCCCACTAAAGACAGAGCTCCAGCATGGCCACAGTCACATGACAATAACGACAGCAACAACAACTACAGCAACGACAACAACAACGACGATAACAATAACAACGACAGCCTTCAGTGTTGACAGCAGCGACTACAGTGGCGATGGTGATAGTAGTAATGGTGGCGGAGGAGGAGGTGGTGGTGGTGGTGGTGACGGCGGAGGAGGAGGAGGAGGAGGAGGTGGTGGTGGTGGTGGCGGCGGTGGCGGCTCGGCAGAGGCGGAGAAGGCGGTGGTGGTGGTGACGGAGGAGGAGGAGGTGGTGGTAGTGGTGATAGTAGTAATGGTGGCTGCGGCAGCGGAGGCGGAGGAGGTGGTGGTGGTGGTGGTGACGGCGGAGGAGGAGGAGGTGGTGGCGGCGGCGGTGGCGGCGGCGGTGGCGGCGGCGGCGGCAGAGGCGGAGGAGGAGGTGGTGGTGATGGTGGTGGCGGTAGTTGTGTGTGTGTGAGTGATAGCATTGATCATGGTAGTCTTGGTGGTCGTGGTAGTGTTGACGGTGATAATAATACTGATATCTACCCCCCCCCACACACACACAACACAACACATTCGCATGCACACACACATACACACACACACGCCTGTTGTACGTGACAGTTGACCCTAATGGGAGGAGATAAACGTTGTTGTGTCAGATTAAACTTCGACAAAAGCAAACAAAAAAGGAGAAGTGAAAGAAGGAAAAAAACAAACGACGAAGGAAGATTAGTTATAGGCAGTATCCTGGTTAAAGACACTTGTGTCCCAACCATGTGATCTGCAATAAGGGGGGAAATAGGGGGAGGGGATAAGGGGGGGAAAATAAGGGGAAAAAATAAACAAGAATGACCAGAGAGACGAAACTGAGAAAAGATCAAAATTAGACCAAGAAAAGACCGAAAGAAAACCAAGGGATCTTTTCGCTTTGACCGGCAGATTTTTTTAATAATTTCTTTGTAACTAAACACTTTTAGACTTCGTATACTGGTAGAATGTGTTTATAAAACATCTTTTTCTCTTGGCTTTCTTGAGAAAATTCTGTAGTTTGTAAGCTATTTGTTGTTTAATTTCTTGCATTTCGGCAATTCCAACCAATCAATGATGTCTATTGAGGTGAAAGCAATTTCTGCCGTAGTGTGTCAAAAATACGGGTGCAAAGAAAGATCGAGAAAAAAAAGGCTGCACCAGGCTCCAATCTGATCTGGCAGAGTTTCTACAGCTGGATGCCCTTCCTACCGCCAACCACTCTAAGAGTGTACTGGGTGCTGTTTATGTGCTACCAGCATGGGAGCCAGTCAGGTGGCACTAGCATTGACCACGTTCGGATGGTGCTTTTTACGTGCCACTGGCACAGGAGCCAGTTGGGGCAGTGAGTGGCTGGCATCAACCAAGTTCAGATGGTGCATTTTATGTGCCAGCGGCACTGGGAGACAGTCAGGCGGTTCTGGCAATGACCCACTCATGAATGAATGGTGCTTATCGCATACCACAAGCACTGGTAACAGCCACAACTACAATTTCCATTTGATTGTGATTTCATTTTATTTTGATATATTTGACTCAGTAGATCTCCCAAGAACGGAATGTCACCCAGTGATTCAAAGGTACTTTTTAAATGGGCCTCTTAAGCGACACTGGTGTAGGCTACGGCTGTGATCTCACTTTCCTTGCCGTGTCTTCTCATTCACAGCATATCTCCAGAGGTCTCGGGCTTTCATCATTTCCTTTCGTCATTGCCATACATACTGCAATGAATGTCATGGAGTGAAACACAATTGTCTGGATATGAGCTCTCCCCATTCTATTGTGGTCATCACGGCAAAAGTGGCCTGTGTGGGCTTCACCAGATAGCAACAATTTTCATTCTCTAGAAAAATTTTAGCACAAATGGGTTAATACTTTTTAAAGCAAGGCATATTAGATAGTTAGTAATACACTTAGAATACATTATATTGTACTATGTATACAGTGTAATGATTATAGGATGAAAATTAGACGAAGAAAAGTAAAGAATATGATACAGGTAAAAGATACAGATGTACATTAATACAATTCTAAGGCAGAGTATGTTTAATTTTTATTAATATACCTAAAATAAAGACAAAACTATTTTAAACACACTGTATGCAAAATAACCAACTTCGAAAACAGAGTCTGTTTACTCAATACAGAATGCAGTATTGCACCGGATTGTCTAAAGTATTTCCCGGATTTCTGAACATTCCGGATTTCTGAACATTCCGGATTTCTGGAACCCGTGTAAGGGATCCTGTACTGTACAAACGTATTTTTCAGTTTATATATTAACTCTCTCTCTTTTGCTATGTGTGGAAGGGAGATAACTGGTTAAAGAATTATTGAAGGGACAAAACTCTCGAAGATAGTTATAAAGTAAACTTGTGAATTCACTTAGTCTAGGATTGCCAATTCAACATTATTAGCCTTGTTTCCAAAGCTGAAAGGCGCTAAAAAACACGAAATAAAATTAAAAGATTAAAAGAAAAGCACCTAAGTAAAAAACCTACATTAATAGATTTATGCTTAGGTGGATATTATAAAAATTATATTGAAAATTTCAGTTCTAAATAAACCTTGTGGAATGCAACCAATTGAAGAAAATTGAATCGATGATGTTTCTTTCTTTTTCTTTCTTTCTTCCTCTTTTTCTCTTTCTTTTCTTTTTTTCATTTCTTTCTTCACTTATGTTTGTGTTTATTTCGTTCGGTTTTGGTAGTTTAATACGGTTTTGTATTATAATATGTATCACAAACATACGTGTTATATGTTATTATTAGATTATCTAAATTATATCAGATTATTATTTTCAATAAAGTCTGTGTGTGTGTGTGTGTGTGTGTCTAAATATATATATATATATATATATATGATAAAGACTATATGTATATATATATATAATATATATATATATTATATATATATATATATATAGTTGCCATGCAACTAGTACCCATGCCGGTGGCACATAAAAGCACCCATTACACTCTCGGAGTCTCGGAATTGTTAGAAAGGGCATCCATGCCAAATCAGACTGGAATCTGGTGTAGTCCCTCAGCTTGCCAGCTCTGACCAAACCGTCCAACCCATGCCAGCATGGACACCGGACGATAAATAATGATGATGATGGTGATGATGATGCTGATCAACATCATCATCATCATCATCGTTTAACGTCCGTTTTCCGCGCTAGCACGGGTTGGACGGTTCGACCGGGGTCTGGGAAGCCAGGGGCTGCACCAAGCTCCAGTCTGATCTGGCAGTGTTTCTACAGCTGGATGCCCTTCCTAACGCCAACCACTCCGTGAGTGTAGTGGGTGGTTTTTACGTTCCACCTGCACAGGTGCCAGGGGGATATATATATATATATATCATCATCATCATCGTTTAACATCCGCTTTCCATGCTAGCATGGGTTGGACGATTTGACTGAGGACTGGCAAACCAGTTGGCTGCACCAGGCTCCAATCTGATCTGGCAGAGTTTCTACAAACTGGATGCCCTTCCTAACACCAACCACTCCGAGAGTGTAGTGGGTGCTTTTACATGCCACCGACACGAGGGCCAGTCAAACAGTACTGGCAATGGCCACACTCAAGGTGTTTTTCATGTGCCAGTAAGGCAATGCTGGTAACGATCCCATTTGAATGGTGCTTTTTACGTGCCACCGGCATGGAAGCCAGTCAGCTGCTCTGGCAACGATCACACTCGGATGTTGCTCTTAGAGCTCCACTGGCACAGGTGCCAGTCATTGAATTTGCGAATTTTATTTGATTTCGATTTCACATGCCTCAACAGGTCTTCGCAAGCAGAGTTTAGTGTCCATTGAAGGAAAGGTATGCATAAGTGGACTGGTTACACCCCTGGCATAGGCCATGGGTTATGGTCTCACTTGGCTTGCCGGGTCTTCTCACGCACTGCATATTTCCAAAGGTCTGTTATGTGTGTGTGGGTGGGTGGGTGGGTGTCACTGAAAAATATTACTAAATGACAAAAAAATAATAAATTAAAATGAAATTAACATAATTTCATTTTTATTCTAAAACATTTTCAAAGATTTCTGTGTAGAAACTGCAGTTTCACATAATTTCCAAGCATTCATGAAGCAGTTTTCTTTGACAATTTGCTTCGTAGTTTACAATCATAACAACATTTACCATTTCGTTAAGTCCATATTTTTATGTTCAAAATTTCTCTTCGCCTTCGCATGGCTTAGACAGTTACACTCATCTCACTTCATAGAATTCACATGGTTAAATACTCTCTCCACATCAACATATGTATGTAGTAAAATGGTGAATGTTAAAGCTAACTTAGACAAGTCATTATCATCATCATCATCATCATCGTTTAACGTTCGTTTTCCATGCTGGCATGGGTTGGACGATTCGACTGGAGTCTGGGAAGCCAGGAGGCTGCACCAGGCTCCAATCTTGATCTGGCAGAGTCTCTACAGCTGGATACCCTTCCTAAAGCCAACCACTCTGAGAGTGTAGTGGGTGCTTTTTACGTGCCACTGGCACAGGGGCCAGAGGGGGCTGGCATCGACCACGTATGGATGGTGCTTTTACATACTACTGACATGGGAGCCTGTCATCAGCCACATTCAGTTGGTGTTTTTTACGTGTCACTGGCACAGGAACCGATCGGGGCAGGAGGGTGGTGGTGATTTTTTTCCCAGTCAAATTCCTCTATGATGGTACATCAACCCAGACAGAAACCATATTTGAAACCTGTATCTATTGTACGTTTAAAAATCTTTTTTTCCCACTGAAAAAATGCTTAGCAATGTAGGTGCAGGAGTGGTTGTGTGGTAAGTAGCTTGTTTACCAGCCACATGGGTCCGGGTTCAGTCCCACTGTGTGGCACCTTGAGCAAGTGCCTTCTTCTATAGCCTCGGGCCAACCAAAGCCTTGTGAGTGAATTTGGTAGACGGAAACTGAAAGAAGCCCGTCGTATATATGTATATATATATGTATGTGTGTGTGTTTGTGTGTCTGTGTTTGTCCCCCTAGCATTGCTTGACAACCGATGCTGGTGTGTTTAAGTCCCCGTTACTTAGCGGTTCGGCAAAAGAGACCAATAGAGACCATGCTTTATGATTTTATTAAGGGTGGCATGGTGTGTAAGGTGACCAGCACTATGATGACATGATAGAGGGCAGAGGCTGAAAGAATCTACAACAGATCCACAGCAGCATTCACGAGGCTCTCAGATCTGGAGGCCATGCCTCAAGAAAATGCTGATGCACAAATGGTGAGTATGAAGTTGAATGCCAGTCATGAGTGATGGCACCATGTTGAGCCAAGCTAAGCTGTGAGGCTTGGAGGCTGAGCAGATACATGCCAGGTGGTGCTGGGCAAGTCAGCACACTTGTCTGAAATCATGCTGCACTGGATGGTGTCCCGTTTCTTTTGAGAGAACTGGACGTTCACAGCGGACAGAGGAGAATGGACGCCATCAGAGTGCAAGCTGAGCTGGCTCCATGTTACGTAGGCCATATACCCACATGCTCCCCCACTCCATTCACAGATGGTTCAGTTGTGCGGTGGAGAACCCTGTTAATGTGGACAAGAGGTCACTGATGAGAGAAAAGCCTGCAGGGACCGTGAGATTGGAGTTCAAAGGCTGAGACCACCATATTTTATGTGTAAGGTGGCCTGTTGCTATCGAGTGTCATCAAACCAAGAGTATACAATAACTGCCTGGCAACCAGATGAGGAGGCTGTTCTCTCAACCCATCTACTGTTGTGGGTATTGTCTGGCACGCTTATGATTCAGCCTGCTGGACGCCTTTCCACAATCTATAAAAATCCTTTCTTCAAAAGACACAAGACCTGAAACTGGAGGAGGGAGACAGACAATTACATTGACCCCCAGTACTCAACTGGTACTCATTTCATCAACCCCCAAAAGGAGGAAAGACAAAGTCAAACTTGGCAGAATTTGAACTCAGAATGTTAAGATGGATGAAATGCCGCTAAGCATTTTGCCCAGTGTGCTAACAATTCTGCCAGCTCACTGCCTTAATAATAATAATAATAATAATCCTTTCCACTTTAGGCACAAGGCCTGAAATTTGGGAGGAGTATTCAACTGGTACTTAATTTACTGACCCTGAAAGGATGAAAGGCAAAGTTGACCTCAGCGGAATGTGAACTCAGAACATAGCAGCAGACAAAATACCTATTTCTTTATTACCCACAAGGGGCCACACACAGTGGGGACAAACAAGGCCGGACAATGGGATTAAGTCGATTACATCGACCCCGGTGTGGAACTGGTACTTAATTGATCGACCCTGAAAGGATGAAAGGCAAAGTCAACCTCAGTGGAATTTGAACTCACAACGTAATGACGGACGAAATACCGCTGAGCATTTCACCCGGCGTGCTAACGATTCTGCCAGCTCGCCACCTTAAATAATAATAATAATCTTTTCTACTCTAGGCACGAGGCCTGAAATTTGGTGGGAGGGAGGGCGTCAGTCGATTAGATCAACCCCAATATGCAACTAATTTATCAACCCCAAAAGGATGAAAGACAAAGTCGACCTCGACGGAATTTGAACTCCGAACGCAACGGCAGACAAATTACTGCTGAGCATTTCACCGGGCATGCTAACAATTCTGCCAGCTCACTGCCTTAATAATAATAATAATAACAATAATAATAATAATAATAATAATAATAATAATAATAATTATTATAATAATAATAATTATAATAATAATAATAATGATAATAATAATAATAATTATAATTATAATAATAATAATGATGATGATGATATTAATAATAATTGTAATAATAATAATGATGATGATAATAATAATGATAATAATATCAGCACAGGTATGGTTGTGTGGTTAAAATTATTTCCCATTCATGTGGTTCTAGGTTCAGTTCCGTTGCCTGGCACCTCAGACATGTGTTTTGTCTACTACACCTTCAAGGTGACCAGAGCCTTGTGAGTGGAATTGGTAGACAGAAACTGAAAGAAGCCCATCATATACGTATGTATATTTTATATTTGTGTGTGTGTTTGTGTATGGCCTTGTCTTGATAGTTGTAAGCAAGTAGCTATGTTATACAGGTGGTGTTGTTTGTAGCTAATCTTCTGTGATAAAATGGCAGGTAGATTTTCCTTACATGGAATTAGGTGAGGGTTGTTGACAAAAAGGCCATCTGAAAGTAGAAAATAACTAGCCTCGACAAATTTTGTGTGATGCGTACAAGCATGGCAAAAGCGAACATTAAAAGATGGTGTGACATAAGGATATATATTGGGAATGGCATTTAATCAATTTAATCAACTTCAGCATACCTGGCTGTTACCTTGCTGAATCGACCTTGGACAGATGAAAGGTAGATAATGCTTTTGTTTGTAAAGATATCAAAGAAAGATACAATGTCACGAATATTTGGAGCGTGAACAATCAAGACGATCACCTGATAGTAGCTGTGTTCACAGCCTGGAAAACAGTTTAGCAAATAGCAATAATGATGATGATGATGATGATGATCCTTTATACTATAGGTGCAAGGCCTGAAACTTTGGGTGATGGGGACCAGTCGATTAGACTAACCCCAGTGTGCAACTCATACTTAATTTATTGACCCCAAAAGGATGAAAGGCAAAGTCAAACCTTGGCAGAATTTGAACTCAGAATGTAGTGACAGGTGAAATACCGCCAGCCATTTCACCCAGCATGCTAACGATTCAGCCAATGAAATTGAACAATGAAAACCGGATACAGAGGTTGTGAATAATGAGGGGGAAAAACTTGTTTAATAATAAATATTACATTTATTTATTTATTTATTTATTTATTTATGCGCCCTTTTCAAGCCTAGCCAGGCTTATGGGCCCGGTTTCCCGGTTTCTGTGGCGTATGTGTTCCCCACTAGCTGGACGGGACGCCAGTCCATCGCAGCATTACTCAAGAAACAGGAAGAAAGAGTGAGTGAAAGTTGAGGCGAAAGAGTACAGCAGGGGTCGCCACCACCACCTGCCGGAACCTCGTGGAGCTTTAAGTGTTTTCGCTCAATAAACACACACAACACCCGGTCTGGGAATTGAAACCACAATCCTCCGACCACGAGTTTGCTGCCCTAACCACTGGGCCATTGTGCCTCTAAATATTACATGCCCTGATGAAAAAGAGAAGCCAGTCAGATATGATGATTTGAAGTGGGAAATAAATAGACTGTGGTCATTGAAGAAGGTCAGTGTTACACCTGTTGTTGTTGTTGGAACCTTGGGAATTATGAGTTCCAAGTTTTTTACATGTCACCGGCACGGGAGCCAGTCAGATGGCACTGGCAATGACCACGCGCAAATAGTGCTTTTACATGCCACTAGCACGGGAGCTAACCAGGCGGTACTGTCATTGGCCACAACAACGATTTCACTTGTCTTAACAGGTCTTTGCAAGCACAGTTTATTGCCCAATGATTGAAGGCTACTCTTAAATGGGCTGGTCATGCTGCACTGGCATAAGCAACAGTTACAGTCTCACTTGGCTTGCCAGGTCTTCTCAAGCACAGCATATCTCCAAAGGTCTCGGTCACTTGTCATTGCCTCGGTGAGGCCCAATGTTTGCAGCTCATGCTTCACCACCTCATCCCAGGTCTTCACGGGTCTACCTCTTCCACAGCTAGGGTATGACACTTTTTCACACAGCTCTCCTCATCCATACGCAACACATGACCAGACCAACGCAGTCGTTTCTCTTGCACACCACATCTGATACTTCTTAAGTCCAACTTTTCTCTCAGGACGCTTACTCTCTGTCATGTATGCACACTGACATTACACACACACACACATAGAATCATCATCATCATCATCATCATTATCATCATCATCATCATCATCATCATCATCATGTGGTGTTTATTTGTGAGTGGTGATGATGGTGGTGATGATGATGATGATGATGATGGTGGTGGTGGTGGTGGTGGTGGTGATGATGATATCAACACTGACCATAAAGACATTAATAAATATTTAAAAAAATAATAAACAACCATAACAATATAGAACAACAAAACTAACAAGAAAAAAAAAGGGACAAGATGGACACCCACCTTGTTCAAAGATAGAGGGATGTCCTCTTAAGGTAATCTATAGCCCCCTATAAACAACCTCTGATTATTCAGGGACAGCAAAGGTTGATGCCTTCTTACAGTTCTTGCCACCTAACAACAGCTAAAAAGTTACAGGAGGCTGATTTACCAATTCTAATTTTGTCATTCTTTTCCCAAAGAGAAGTACCATCTACTCTAGTGCTGCTTCCTCTTCAAGTGGCACTTGAAGATTTTGATGAGGGTTTGGTTCAAGAGAAAATTAAGAGGCTTTTTTTTTTTTTTATAAAATCGAGGAAACGGAAATAGTTGATTCTGTCATTCTCCAATATTTGACTGGAACTGTTTTTTTGTCAACCTTCATGGAAAATTATAAAAAACAAAAAAATGATTAACAATAAAAAGGAAGTAAAAATTGCAAATAATAATCCTTTCTACATTTGGCAGGAGGCTTGAAATTTTGGGGGAGGGGACTATTCGATTACATTGACCCCAGTGCGTAACTGGTAAGTAATTTATCGACCCTGAAAGGATGAAAGGTGAATTCGACAAATGCAAACAATTTGGAAATAATAATGAGAATAAAAATAATCATCATCATCATTGTTTAACATCTGCTTTCCATGCTGGCATGAATTGGATGATTTGATGAGGTCTGGCGAACCAGATGGCAGCACCAGGCTCCAATCTGATCTGGCAGAGTTTCTACAGCTGGATGCCCTTCTTAATGCCAACAATCCGAGAGTGTAGTGGGTGCTTTTTACATGCCCCCAGCAAGAGAACTAGTCAGGCGGACTGCACAGGAGCCAATCCAGTGGCACTGGCAACGACCTCGCTCAAATGTTTTGTTCACGTGCCACCAGCACAAGTGTGCCAGTAAGGCAACACTGGTAACGATCATGTTTGAATGGTGCCTTTTACGTGCCACCGACATGGAGGCTAGTCAGCTGCTCTGGCAGCGATCACGCTCGGATGGTGCTCTTAGAGCTCCACTGGCACAGGTGCCAGTCATCGAATTTGCGAATTTTATTTGATTTCGATTTACATGCCTCAACAGGTCTTCGCAAGCAGAGTTTAGTGTCCATTGAAGGAAAGGTATGCATAAGTGGGCTGGTTACACCCCTGGCATAGGCCATGGGTTATGGTCTCACTTGGCTTGCCGGGTCTTCTCATGCACTGCATATTTCCAAAGGTCTGTTATGTGTGTGTGGGTGTGTGTGTGTCACTGAAAAATATTACTAAATGACAAAAAAATAACAGATGGTGCTCTTCGTACTCCACTGGCATCGGTGCCAGTCATCGAATTTGTGAATTTGATTTGAATGTTATTTAATAATATATATAGCATGCAATAATAGTTGTTTCAGATTTTGGTATGAGGCCATCAGTTTTTGGAGAAAGAGGTTAGTCAATTACATCAACTCTGCTATTGGACTGGTTCATTATTTTATGAACCCTGAAAGGATAAAAAGAAAACTTGACTGTAGTGGGATTTGAACTCAGAATGTAAAGAGTTGGAAGAAATGCAGTTGAGCCTTTTAACCAACAGGCTAACAATTTTACTTGCTTACAGCCTAAGTGATAATAATTCTTTTTAATTTTTTAATAATAATAATAATAATAATAATAATAATAATAATAATAATAATAATAATAAGAAGAAGAAGAATAACAATAATAATAATAATAATACTTTCTACTATAGGTACAGGCCTGAAATTTTGTGGGGAGAGGCAGTCGATTACATGGACCCCAGTACTCAGTTGGTACTTATTTTATTGACCCTGAAAGGTAAAGTCGACCTTGGCAGAATTTGAACTCAGAATGTTGTAACAGGTGAAATACCACCAAGCATTTCGTTCAGCGTGCTAACAATTCTGCCAGCTCACTGCTTCAATAATCATAATAATAATAATCATAATAATAATAATAATAATAATAATAATAATAATAATAATATAATAATAATAGTAATAATGATAATAATAATAATAATAATATAATAATAATAATAATAATAATAATAATAATGATAATAATAATAATAATAGTAATAATGATAATAATAATAATAATAGTAATAATGGTTTCAAATTTTGTCACAAGAGCAACCATTTTGGGGTAGGGGATATATTGATTATATTGACCCCTGTGTTCAACTGGTACTTAATTTATCGAACCCGAAAGGGATGAAAGGTAAAGCTGATCTGAGTGGGATTTGAATTCAGAATATAAAAATGGATAATAGGCTGCTAGGTATTTTGCCTGGTGTGCTCACAGTTCTGCCAGAGCCTCACCATTATCATCATCATCATCATCATTTAATGTCTGCTTTCCATGCTAGTATGGGTTGGACGGTTTGACTGAAAACTGGTAAGCCCTGGAGGGCTGCGCTAGGTTCCGATCTGATTTGGCATGGTTTTTACATCTGGATGTTTTTCCTAATGCCAACCACTCTGAGAGTGTAGTGGATGTCTTTTACGTGCCACCAGCACAGGTGCCATTGACTTGACACTGGCACCGGCCACGACTATGGTCTCACTTGGCTTGACAGACCTACACAAGCACAGCATATTGCCAAATAATAATAATAAGGATCCTTTCTGCTATAGGCACAAGGCCTGGAATTTGAGGGGAAAAGATGGTCGATCACATCAACCCCTGTACGCAGCTGGTTCTTAATTTATCAACACCGAAAGGATGGAAAGCAAATTCGACCTATAATAATAATGGTTTCAAATTTTGGCACTGGGCCCAGTGTTCAACTGGTACTTATTTTATAATTCCTGAAAGGATGAAAGACAAAGCCAGCATCAATGGAATTTGAACTCAGAACAGGAAGATGGACCAAATACTGTTAGACATTTTGCTTGGCATGATAACGATTCTACCTGTTTGCTGCCCTAATAATAATAATGATAATAATAATAATAATAATAATAATAATAATAATAATAACTAGAAATACAAAAGATGTGGCATCTTAAAACAAGAACTGTCCCTGTTATTGTGGGTGCCCTTGGTATGATAAAAAAGGGATGTCAGAAACATCTAGATAATATCCCAGGAGAACCATGTCTCAGAGAAATCAAAAAAATTGTGCTGACAGGTACTGCCCATATCCTTAGGAAAACCCCATCGATTTAAATGCATGAGTTGTATTACATGAAGATATTTCACTACTGTCCCTGCCGCTTGCCTTCCCCAAGCTTTCAGTCATACTGTAACATCTTTTATCGTTCACTCACCCTAGGACGCTGGGTGTGTCTCAGTGAGTGGTTGTAACAAACATGCAGATTAAAAGTAAATAATAATAATGATGATGATGATGATGATGATGATGATGATGATGATGATAAACTGCTGGAAACATTACTACAGACAGTACATGGATTTACCAAAGAAGTAAACATGAGGTTTGGCTTAGAAAAATGTGCCAAAGCAACCTTGAAAAGAGGAAAACTAGTTAAAAGAAGCAACATCACACTAGATAAAGCCAATGAAATAAGAGAATTAGACCAAAGCCAGACATACAAATACTTAGGAATCAATGAACTAGATAAGACACAACACACACAAATGAAAGAGAAGATAAGAAAATAATTTTATAGACAAGTTACATACTGAAAACGGAGCTCAATGTGAGAAACAAGATAATAGGTATCAACACTCTAGCCATTCCAGTTATAAGTTACTGCTACAATATCATTAACTGGACACTAAATGAACTAATCAAAATAGACAGGAAAACAAGAAAAATAATGACAGGATTTAAATTTAAGATGCACCACCCAAAATCTGACACAGAAAGGTTATATATACAACATATAGAAGGTGGTAGAGGCCTTATACAGCTAGAAAACTATTACAAAACAACCACAATAGGACTGCAAACATACCTACTTCAGAAGCAAGAGGTACTAATACAAATAGCAACAAAATACAAGCAAAAAAACTGTTTTCAGTCTTTAAGGAAGCTGACAAATACAAAAAGGAAGTCATTCTACCAAACAATTATGAAGAAAAGGAAGAGAAAACAAAAGCTGTAAAAACAACTGAAATCCGAACAGCAACAGATCATGATAAAAAGCCCCTTCATGGCAAATACTGGGTTAAACTAAACACAAAAGAAATAGACAATGCAAAGTTCCAACAATGGCAGAGAAACTCAGGAGAGACTGAAGCAGAGACTAAAGGATTTTTAATTGCAGCACAAGATCAAAGCCTTCCCTCCAGAAATCACCAAAAATACATGATGTAAAGAAATGCAAGTAACTGCAGAATATGTGGTGATGGAGAAGAAACAATAAATCATATTGTCTCTGGCTGCCCAGTCCTGGCTAAGAAGGAATATATTCATAGACACGACAGAGTTGGGACCTACATACACTGGAAGCCATGCTAACACTATGGCATAACAACAGAAAAAAGATGGTAAAGGCACACGCTAGAAATGGTCACAGAAAACGAGAAAGCAATCATACTCGGGGATATGCCAATACACACACACATAAAGAAATTAAGGCTAATAGGCCAGATATAGTCGTCAGAGATCACCAAGGAAAAAAAAATGCTTTCTAATTAAGATATCAATACCAACAGATGACAATGTTTCTTTAAAAGAAATGGAGAAACTTTCAAAATACAAAGACCTGGAAATAGAGGTAACTCGAATGAGGAACCTAAAAACAGAAACAATCCCTATAATAATAGTTGCATTAGATGTGATTAGAAAACGATCACAAAAATACATAACTAAAACACCAGGACTTATAACAAAAAAAAAAATAGTACTTCTAGGCACAGTACACATCCTATGTAAAACACTTTCAATATAGCAAAAATGAAAGCATCACAACAATTCACAACACATACCCAAGGAACACAGAGCCGTGCTCGGTATTGCAGTGAAAGCACATGATAAAAATAATAATGATAATGAATTTTGGGGGAAGGGGGCAGTCAATTAGGTCAACCCAGTACACAACTGGTACTTAATTTATTGACCCCCCAGAAAGATGAAAGGCAAAGTTGAACTCAGAACATAAAGACAGATGAAATACTGCTAAACATTTTGCCTGGCATGCTAACAATTCTGCTAGCTTGCTACCTTAATAATAATAATGATAATAACGATAATAATGATAATAACAAATGCCCTGATGCAGTACCAGGCACTGGTTTTCGTGGCTTCTGATCTTAACTGATTGGAAGTGTTATCATGTACATGGGCTACAGCAAATATTCTGCTCAATACCACAGATTTGCTTGTCAGTTGTTTGACCATAACCAGTTGAGCATGTCCCTTAGTGACTGACGATATGCGCATCTCTGATCACGAGCAGAAGTAGTGGGGGAGCATCATAGCCATGTGTTGTGAGGAATTCTTTGGGGTTTGAATAATTCACCTCTGGAAACATGAAGGTTTTGTTCACCATCCTTAAAGAATCCTTATTCAGGGACCTTTTTCAGCAGGATGGGCTACTTGACCTGAAGATAATTCTAATTGGGCCCCACCCGCAAGGTCATGCACTGTTTATCTTGATATGAGATCACCAGGTCGCACACATATGGTTGTGATGCATGTGCCTGGTGTACCTTTATCAGACGGGTAGTCACAATGGGTATACTGGGCTTCATATATTTTACCCCAGCAGCACTTTGATGGCATGCACTGCTCTCTCACTCAATAGTAGTAGTAGTAGTAGTAGTAGTTGTTTCTACTAAAGGCACAAGGTCAACAATTTTGGGGGAGAGGGTTATACTGACCCCATTGCTTGACTGGCATTGTTTTATTGACCTCAAAAGGCTGAAAGGCGAAATTGCCAGCTGGTTGCTTATGCTATTATGTAATAATGAAAATTGCATGGAATAATAATAATTGCTTCAAATTTTGGCACAGGGCCAGCAATTTTAGAAGTAGGGAGGGAGTTGATGTAATCGTCTCCAGTGCTCAACTGGTACCGTTTCATCAACCCCAAATTTTATGAAAGACGTAAATCAGCCTCAGAACGTAAAAATGGATCAACTGCTGCTGATGATTCCACCAGTTTGAGGACCAAAAAATCCTTTCTATTATAGGCACAAGGCCTGAAATTTGTGTGGGGAGGGGGAATAATCGATTACATTGACCCCAGTATGCAACTGGTACTTAATTTATCGACCCTGAAAGGATGAAAAGTAAAGTCAACCTCAGCGGAATTTGAACTCAGAACGTAAAGATAGACCAAATACCGCTGAGCATTTAAGCATTTCATCCAGCGTGCTAATAATTCTGCCAGCTCCCTGCCTTAATCTCTTTTACTTGTTTCAGTCATTTGACTGCGGCCATGCTGGAGCACCGCCTTTTAGTTGAGCAAATCGACCCCAGGACTTATTCTTTGTAAGCCCAGTACTTAGTCTATCGGTCTCTTTTGCCGAACCGCTAAGTAACGGGGACGTAAACACACCAGCATCGGTTGTCAAGCAATGCTAGGGGGACAAACACAGACACACAAACATATACACACACACATATATATATACATATATACGACAGGCTTCTTTCAGTTTCCATCTACCAAATCCACTCACAAGGCATTGGTCGGCCCGGGGCTATAGCAGAAGACACTTGCCCAAGATGCCACGCAGTGGGACTGAACCCGGAACCATGTGGTTGGTAAGCAAGCTACTTACTACACAGCCACTCCTGCGCCTGATGACTAAATAATAATAATTATGCTTTCTATGGAAGGTAAAAGGCCTGAAATTTTGTGGTGGGGGGGAACTAGTTGATTACATTGATCCCAGTACACAACTGGTACTTAATTTATCGACCCTGAAAAAGTCAGCCTCGGCTGGAATTGAACTCAAAATGTACAATTGGAACAAATATGGCAAAACATTTTTTCCAATGTTCCGACAAGCCTTCCAGCTTGTTGCTTTTTGGTTTTTGATTGAGGCATCATGAGACCAGCAATTCTGTCTTTTGAACATCAATTATGGCATCAATTCCAGTACTCAACTTCTTTTCTCTTTCATCCTTTATTTGTTTCAGTCTCCGGCCATGCTGGAGTACTGCCTTGAAGAATTTTAGTCGAACAAACCAACTCCAAAACTTACTTTTTCTTACTTTAAGCCAAATATTTATTCAATCAGTCTCTTTTGCCAAACTGCTAGGTTCTTCTTATTCTTTATCCGCTTACTCGAAGTCAACTCTCGGTTACTCAATGGATCAGTGTTCTCCAGCCAGTTCTATCCTGGGTCGCTTCTTTCAGATTGGCTATGTCCATTCCCGTGTCACTCTTGATGATGTCAAGCCAGTGGGTCCTTGGTCGGCCTCTTCCTCTTTTGCCACTGACCATTCCGAGCATGATGTCCTTCTTCAGGGATTTTCTCCGCATAATATGACCAAAATATGCCAATCTATGCTTGGTGATCCTAGCTTCTAGCGACAGTTTCGGCTTGATCCAGTTAAGAACTCCTCCATTGGTGAGCCTCGCTGTCCATGGAATCCGTAAAAGTCTTCTCCAACACCAAAGCTAAGTTACAGGGGCATAAACACATTGACACCGGTTGTCAAACAATGAGATGAGGAGAAGGGGGCCTTGAACAAACATAAGCACTCCCCCCACCCACATATATGATGGGCTTCTTTCAGTTTCTGTTCACCAAATCAACTCACAAGTCTTTGGTCAGGCCGAAGCTATTATAGAAGACACTTTTCCAAAGTGCCATGCAAAGTGCCTCTCTGTGACTGGTCTTCTCTTGGAAGAGCCCTGCTTCTCGCATGGACAACTGTATGTTGGCTGCTCGAGAGTGGGAAGTAATTCATTTCATTATATGATCGAACACCACGCATCCATTTCCAAGTAAGTTTTATCTTAATAATTCTGATGCGCACTCTACAACTATCTCTATTCTCCCTCTATTATTCTTCCTTCTTTCTGTTTTTCTTCTCCTCTCCCTTCACTGTTCTCTTTCTCTCCCTCTCTCTATCTCTCTCACTCTTCCTCCTTGACTCTCTCGTTGCTCACATGTGACCAGCAGCTATCTTCCTTTTTCCTCTTGCTTTACAAGAGACAAGACACGCTTTGCCCGTCTCCTGTTGTTATGTGGATGACCTTATATTTGTTTGTTCTGCAACCATAGTTTAATATATATATATATATATATAAAGTTAATCCAAACATGAAAGCACAAAGAGAAAACACAACAACGTGAGGACATGGAACAAGTATAGTATTATTGGATGCTCAGGAAGGAAGGGAAGAAGGAGGATTTAACGTTTCGAGCGGAGCTCTTCGTCAGAAACATAGGAAAAGGAAAGATCCAAAGAAGGGAAGACGGAGGGAAAAAAATCGCCAACGATACACATGCAGTCACATTCCTTGCCAACTAATGTTGGTATGTTTACGTCTCCATAAATTAGCAGCTTCACACAAGAGACCGAAAGAAAGAGTACTTGGGGTCGATGCTACTTGATTCCTTTATGTGAAACCTACAAGATTTAGTATGTGTGTTACATGGTGTTGATTCAGTAATTATCAACCACCTTTAATTATACTCAATTTTAGACTCTTTGTGGTGTATAATGTATGATGCTAATGTCGTGGAATTTTTTATATTGGGGTGAATAAATGAATTCTTGTGTCCCCTATATCTATTTTTAAAATCAATAGTACTCCCTATATAAATTTTCCAATGTCACGTAGGGCTTACTGATCTAACTTCGCATATATACTGATCTAACTTCGTATAAATATATATATATAGATATAGATATAGATAGATATATACATATATATGTGTGTGTATATATATATATATATATGTATGTATATATATATATATACATACATACATACAGACATACATACATACATACATACATACATATATATATATATATTATATATATATATATATATATATAATATATATATATATATATACACATACATATATATATTTATATATACATACATACACATATATGTATACAGGGTGGGGAAGCAAAATTTACAATGAACGTTAAGTTGTTTTTTCTCAGCAGGCACTAAGTCAATTGTTTTGAAACCTAGCATATACTGATGTCATAATCATACCTGACACTATTATCCTTACCTTTTCAGAAACTTTTGCCCATTTGAGTAATCAGGAAACCAAACGTCAAAGAGTGTGTGATTTGCTGAATGCAGTCGTCACACCAAAAGAGATTTCAAGAATAGTTGGAGTGTCCATAAAGACTGTTTATAATGTAAGAATAGAATGACTATGAGCAAAAGTTGAGGAATCAACAAAAAACGTACCAAAGTTTTTATTAAAGCTCTCAAATCCCAAATCCTAAAGGATCCAACCAAATCCATGAGAAAAATGGCAATTGAACTTGAGGTAGACACCAAGACCATTAGAAATGCAGTAAAATATGATTTGAGGTTAAAATCTTACACAAGAACACCAAAACACTTGTTGATAACAGCTATGAAGGAAAGGAGATTGGAAAGGTGTTAGAAAATTATTACATGGTTCAAGAAAAAGTCCCCCAGAGGAAAAGATCTTCGCTGTCGATGCTGTACTGAACTGCAGAAATGACAGATTTATTGCAAAATCAACAGCTGAGTTTAAGGGGACATTAAAAAAAAACATCTTGCTCAAGTTATGGCTTTTGGTGTTGTGGCTTCCAATGGAAAGAAAATGCCTATAAAATTCTACAAAGCTGATGAAAAGATCAATGTTAATATTTGCTACAAGACTCTGAGATACCAGGTATTGCCATGGCTTAAAGCAAACTACCCAGATGGTAATTATGTATGGACACAGGATGGTGCTCCAGCCCACACAGCTAGAAAAATACAAGATTTCTGCAAATCCAACCTTAGCAATTTTTTGGAATTAAGTTTATGGCCGCCTTCTAGCCCAGATCTAAACCCTCTGGATTATGCTATTTGGGTCGTTTTAGAACATGCTACCAATAGAACATCACACAGCAATGTCGACTCTCTTAGAGATACTATTAAAGAAGAATGGGAGAAGTTGTCCCCTGAATATTTGAGTAACGCCTGTGCAAGTTTCAGGAAGTGTTTGAAGGCAGTTATTGAGAAAGAAGGAGGACACATAGAATAAAAACATTTTCTATTATGTAAATTTTCTTGTGGCAAATAAATTCTCATGACTTTCAATAAACAAATTGGTCACACACTGTTTTTCAATCCCTGCCTGAAAGTATTGTAAATTTTGCTTCCCCACCCTGTATACACACTCATGTATATACATACATACATACATACATACATACATTATG